>NC_027755.1:37873164-37925935 GCF_000695525.1 Brassica oleracea var. oleracea
AAAACTAAAGCTCTCAATATGTTTCTCTCAGATCATATGGAACACCTCTCCATTAGACCTATATTTATATGAAAAACAATTCCCTTTAACATATGGGATATGGAAAACACAAACCTAACCTAAATAGAAACTTCCTTTTCCTATTTCTAGGTTTCCTTATTGTGTTTATCTTAACATATTAAACATCTAATAATATGTTAAGTTTCCACAAGTTTGGAATTATCCAACATTGTTTCCATACATATTTACGTATTATGATCTATTAATATACATATACAATGAGTGGTATAATATATATACTACAAAGAAATGCAAAAACATATATGTGAAAATTCTAGCATCTAAAAAAGGAAAACTTAACTTTGTTTGGTTTTGTTTGCTTAGCAATCGAGGCATGTAAGAGGGAGTTATCAGAGATGGCGACATACAATCTGTACAGACGACCAGAGCGCTCGGAGCAGACAATCGGTGAATGTAGACATGTAGTCTTGGAGAAATTTGTAACTATTAAAGATTCATCGCCCTCCAATGAAGAAGAAGATGAAGAGTTCGACTATGAACACGGAACTCATGATCCGGACAATGATTCTGAGGACAAGAACATGAAATCTGATTGGCTTAAGTCTGTTCAGCTCTGGAACCAGCCAGAACCTATTCTTCCCAAAGAGGTAAAATATATAAGATATCCATATTGAAACGCATACTAGCTAACTTATGACAACGCTCTAAATATTTTTATTTTGCGATTTAGGAACGGTTGCAACCAAAGATGATTGAGACCATTGTGGAGATAGATGAAAAGTATAGGAAAATATCCAATCGTTAACAGTGGTGAAGAAAGGAAGAGAGAGGCGGAGAAAGACGCAAGAAGAAAGCAAAAAAGGTGTTGGTCGTCGCAGTTGCATAGACGCTTCTTTCAAAACCTAGGTGGAGCATGGTGAGTTTCAATATTCATATATGATTTTTTTTTTAAATTGATCTTTGGGGTTCATGGTATTCTAGTTAGTATATTGATTTTGGTTCCATTTGTAGTAGCTACACCAAAACAAATCAGAGAATTAATGAATGTTGGTGGATTAACAAATGATGAAGTCAAAAGTCATTTACAAATCCTACTAAACACATGCAATTATTTTAGTAGGTCTTGTGAAGTTGTGAAAGGCAAAAACCCTTTTTCATAAAAAAAAGGGTTGTGAATGGCAAGAAACTACTCCAAAGAAAAAAAAAAAAGAAAAAACTACTGCAAGGAACATTGTTTGAAGCAACGCCTCCTGCTCGAGAAGGTGAAATATCCTGAAGATTTCTCGAGCACCAATACATGACAACCTGCTAAGTGCTCACTTGAGCGCAAAACAGTCCTTCAATGGTCACTCTCCCCTTCTTTCGAAATGTTTATGCTTCGGAAGAGGATTATTAGGGTTTAGGGTTTAGGGTTTAGGGTTTATGGTTTAGGGTTTAGGGTTTAGGGTTTATGGTTTAGGGTTTAGGGTTTAGGGTTTATGGTTTAGGGTTTAGGGTTTAGGGTTTATGGTTTAGGGTTTAGGGTTTAGGGTTTATGGTTTAGGGTTTAGGGTTTAGGGTTTATGGTTTAGGGTTTAGGGTTTAGGGTTTATGGTTTAGGGTTTAGGGTTTAGGGTTTATGGTTTAGGGTTTAGGGTTTAGGGTTTATGGTTTAGGGTTTAGGGTTTAGGGTTTATGGTTTAGGGTTTAGGGTTTAGGGTTTATGGTTTAGGGTTTAGGGTTTAGGGTTTATGGTTTAGGGTTTAGGGTTTAGGGTTTATGGTTTAGGGTTTAGGGTTTAGGGTTTATGGTTTAGGGTTTAGGGTTTAGGGTTTATGGTTTAGGGTTTAGGGTTTAGGGTTTAGAGTTGAGAAATGAGGTTTTGGGGATAAGATTTCAAATTTTGAAAAGTAAAAAAATTAAAATTTTCAAAAGATAAAGTTAGAAATATGTTATTTTGGTCATTTTAGTTTTTGAGTACTATTTTTGTGATATAAAAAGTGCTATTTTGGAGATTTGCCCATACTGAAAACAAAAATATCTTCATCGCCTCTCGAAAAACCTAGGGCAGCAGTCGCCATGGACGAATCCGCCAAGAAAGTAATTCTTCTTCGATCCTTATCGCTTACTGAATTATAGTTTCTTCTTCGTAGGATTAGATCTTTTGTAACGTAGGGTCTGGAATTGAACGGTAGTGATGCAGAGATTCGAAAAAGCAGGGTCGTTTCTTTTTGAGATTTGTATCTGTAATTAGATAGATAGATCATGTGTGGCGGTGATTAATTAATATCTTTTGCAACAGCATCAGGAGAATTTCCGTTGAGGGATACGACACCTCCCTTCGTATGGAGGATGTCGATGATGCTTTGAGAGAACACTTGGCTTCATGTGGAAAAATAATTCATGTTTCTATTCCCAGAAACTATGAAGAGACGATTCTCTGCAGGTTCGTGGCTTCTTCCTCCAGCTCTTAACAGCTTCTTACTATATAATTAACTTGTTGTCTTTTGTTTTACATATTTTACAAATTAAGTCATACCCGTTTCACGAAAATCACCTTGAGAATGACTTGGCTCCTATGAAAGACGTCAAAGTCTATCTGCCACAACAGACGTAAATTACTCTTTCCTTTCTGATTATTTATTTATTATTTGGGAATTGTGTCTGTGTGTTTTTGTCACGTTGATAATATGATACTCCTGCATTATTAGGTTGAAGGTTACGGGTTATGACACTTCCCTTCCTGTCGAGGATATCGAGATAGAGCTAGAGAAATATTTCTCTTCACATGGTTCTTTTGTTTACCAAGATGAAACCGCTTCTGGTGCTATCAAAACGTTTGTGTCTTATTTTTTTTTTTAATTTATCCATTGCTAATTTATCCATTGCTAACTAGTGACTTATTTTTGAGTTGACAGCAAAGCTTACATTTATGTCCGAGGTCCAGATGCTGTAGACAAGGCTCTGGAACTTAGTGGTCGTTCTGTGGAAGGCTTGAATTTTGTAGTTACTAAAGTTTATCCACTTCCAGAAAATCCACCCATGTCTGGCTTCATTCACCCAAGTACGTAAATTTGATTCTTTATTCTTTTTTTTTAACCAAGTAAAACCTTTCATTGATTCGTCAACTCGCTTCACTAGGGAGCAGATAGAAGATCCAAATCTATGTTTCATTACTGAGGGACAGCAGAAGAAGAGTGTACATCGGAGGGAAATCAGAAGAAGAAGAAGAAGAATAAGAAGAGCAAGACCAGGGAGGGAATTCAGAAGAAGAAGAAGAGTGAGACTAGGGAGGGAAAACAGAAGAAGGGAGTAGAAATTTCTCTCTGAGGAGAAGACGTGCTTATGATATTAACTTCTGTGCAATGTGTTGTCCAAAAAAAAAAAAAAACTTGTGTGCTATGCAAACCTTCTTTTCTTTTGTCTGGATATTGAATGTAGTGTTTGATGTTTAGCAACTAAAGACATATCAAAATCTACATTCCAGAAATGTGTTCACGGTTATTCCTATAATGGATCCAAATCTAATCTTAACCGGAAGCTTCTTCAGTAGTGTTGAAGTCCATCAAGCTCTATCAACCTCTGTAATTCCTCTTTTCTACTATGCTTCTCTCCTCAAGATTATAGCCCATCATCGGTCTCAACTAGGTAACACCTGCTTCTTTCTTTTAAAGCCAGTATCTATCATAGCCTAGCAGCATCATTATGTCTGATCTCCATATATCTTTGAGATCATCACAAAATTAGCCGGGTGTCTTGGTTCAAGCTTTGACCAACTTGATATGCCATTTTCTCTCTCCAGCATTTTCTCCAAAACTCTTTCACAAGCTTCAGTGTCTCCACTATTTGCCTATCCTTCTAAAACGTGGCATCATATTCCCCATTTGAATATAGACGAATACCGTAGTGTTCCATAACACAGCGTCTCTCTCAGTGGACAGATTTTAAAACCCCACCCAAAGCCGAGCCGACACCAAGTCCTTGTTAAGTATATACACATTAAGTCCAAGTACAACTTTTTTTCTAACCACCTCAGAGAACACTTTATATCCGATAAATTTGCTTCAACTTGAGATCATATGTTTGATCCTTCTCTCTTTTTGATCTCTACTTTTGAATCTTCTACAAAATACACGATTTAGTTTCGTAACATCTTAATATTTCATTCTTGTTCACGCAAACTATATGTTAGTATCCTTTGCAGTTCGTAAAAAATGGACAAAATTAACATACCCACCTCTAGAACTCAGGTTGTTAACACACCTCCAACATTTTTACTACTAAGCTAAATGAATTTTGGGAAAATTTTGGTCAAAATTTATTTATATATATTTCTGAAAGCCGGAATCCCTTGCTTCTGTAAATTTAACATACCCCCAACATTTTTACCATTTAGTATAATCGTATGTATATTTGCCGTTTTTTTTGTCAACACTGAAGTAAATGGTTACATACGTTGAAAACAATAACTTATCCAAATGAAATATACAAGGATTTGAAACTATATAAGAAAAACTCATTCCAACTATGGGTTGGCTTTTAAAAGCCATCAGTTATTAACCGATTATTAATATAAACTGAGTATTCACTATTCAGGTTTGGGCTTGTTTAAATAGGCCGTTTTAGTATGAATAATTCGACTAATGCATTATTCGACTAATTCATTATTAACAAACTGTTTGGGTCTAGACAAATTATCTATTTATAAATCTGAAAGTTTGGTAAGATAATTTTTTAAGTTTACTATTCAGGTTTGGGCTTATTTAAATCCCAAAATAAAAGCCTTTGTCCTTATCCTGAAATAGAATGCGTAGACATATATATAACCAGCAAAACATATAAGAGTAACAGAAGTACTCTAACAATGCCACCACCTCTTTTCTTTCTTACATCTACAAATGATTTGAACCAGAGCGGTTTGCTTCATGAGCAGGTAGTGAAGATACAAACTTAGTAAAGTAAATGCAGTAGTAGACATTAAGGATTATGGTCCTTAATGGCTGCTACTACATTTTGTTCGTAGCTCCAGCGATTAAGCAAGCGTCAGCTACCAGAAACGACATCCTGTAATTGTGGATATACAACGTTGTGTTTATATAGTGATACATTAAGAAGAAGATCCGATAGTTTGTTTTACAAAAAAAAGAAGAAGATCCGTTTGTTCTGAGTCTTTAACTAAACTTTTAACATTATCAAATTAATGGCAAAGAAAACAGCAGAGCATCCCAAAAGGTGGTGATGACATGATTGTTTGGAATAAAGGTGGTGATGAAATAGATGATAGACCAAGCACGGTCACTTCCAGGGGCTAAAGGTCTTCCTAAGCACATGCATTTGGTCACGCTCATAAGCAATGATTCTCTTGAGAGGAGAAAAAAAAAAAGAAATCTCAAACTCCATAGCCAGTTGCTACATCAGAGCTATAAACACAGTAAGTTGAGTTTTTACTGGGTCTTGAATAGTAGAGACGCAAGATTCGTCCCGTTCCGGGTCGATTTTATATATTCTTTACTCTCTCAAGATAGTGATTATATTGCCATATAAATGTATTCATCATTTTCTCTAAAATTGTCCTAAAGCAGCATGATCAAGAGGCAAAGCAATATGGATTACAACCAGAAACGGGAGAGATGTGGCCAATACATGGAAGCTCTTGAAGAAGAACGTCGCAAGATTCATGTCTTCCAACGTGAACTCCCTCTTTGCTTAGATCTTGTAAACCAAGGTACCTATGCATATATACCAAAATTACAATACTATACCAACAAAATTACAATACTACTAATACTATACCAACAAAATTAACAAATACACAATGGATAATATACTAACATTTGCATACATAGTTGAAACTTCTTTAATAATAGTAAAATCATAATTCTTTTTATATTTAAATTGCAGAGGTACATAAATAAAAACCAAACCCGTCAGGATCATAATAATATCATCAACTAAAAGTTATTAGACTATTTTAAAAGGGTTTTATATTGGTTAGATCTGATTAAGCAAAAAAGTTAAAACACACATACGAGAACTATACAAGTTTATATCAATCATCCTGTCTTCTTTATTTTAATATATTTGTTACAGTCATCATCCCTAAGTTCTAATACAAACTCCAATAAAATCATCAGCGCATTGAAGTGCGCTTTCTCCCTCCAACATTCTAGACTATTTTCTTCTCATGCTTCATATTCTTCTTCTTCTTCTTCTTCTTCACGTCAGCTTTCACAGGGATAAAATCCACACGGCTCATCTGAAGTTGAAACGCCGGAACAATCTTGCTTCCGCAGCTACAAAAACTTCCTAACCAGTCAAAGCTTCCAAGTCTCGCTTTACACTTGGGACACAGTAACTTTCCTTCAGGCAGATCATCTTCCACAGCTGACATAGCAAGAGAAAATCAGACTAATCAAGAAACCACTACAGATCTACAATGTGTGTGATTAAGAGTATTACCTTCATTCATCCAGCTGAGAGGCTCTACGAATACAGAAGTACATTTTTTCTGATCACCAGGATTCTTGTTGTGAACCTCTCCCATCATGTTTTTAAACATGTCATCAAACTCTAAATCAGCCTCACCAGGAGTGTGATCAATGGCTTGCTTCTGAAGCAACAAAACATTCCTGCATTTCTTGCACTGGAACGTACTACCACTACCCTCATTTGACATTCTCGGATCAGCCCTTAACTTTAGTTTGTCAAATCTCTTATTTTTGCTGTATAAATAAGCTGGTATGACAAAGCAACAAGACATCATATAATCAGATACATGGCTAAACGTGAATGCAATTATTATGATGACTAAATCAAAACCTATAGTTTTTAGACGGAAATGCTTGTAAATAGAGCTGGAACGGTCAACTTTGAAGTTCATTCTTTCAAACAAATCCAACTGCAAGATGTGAAAACATTGATGATTATTATGAACATTCACATCAGTTCACAGAGCTGTAAATATATATCAAATAATTTAGTCTTCACCTGTTTTAAGAAGCCAAGATTGGGTCTAGCGTGAGCACTTTGCTTCAGTGACGCCAACGCATCTGTAAAAACAAAACAACATATCAATTAACGGGAATAATGAGATATTAAAAATCATAGTATATACCTTGACAAGAAAGCTTTTCGGTCCTCATAAGATACGCAATGACCATAGAAGCACTGAAACAAAAAAACGTAATAGTTATAGTCAAGAGAAGTAAAGAAAAACAACAAACATAACTAAGTGATTTTACCTTCGAGATTCTCCTGCAAAGCAATGAACTAAAACACCTTTCTCTTTGCGGCCAGCATCAATAAAATCCAAGCAAATATCGAAAAAATCAAGCAGATTCTCCCATTCTTGATCGTAAGCAAACACAGCCATTCTAGTAAACTTGATATCTTTGCCAGTATGTTCAAGTGAATATAGAAGATTCCCAGATGGCAACGCACTCTCTGTCGCAAACTCTCTGCCTTGATGATCATCATCACCAACATACACTTCCTTGATTTCTTTTGAGTCTAGTCTTACGTTGCGCCATTCCTCGAACACAGATATGGAAGGGCAGTGTAAAACTGTAAGAACGTGCGAAATTTCGGAGCTACCATTCTTGAGAACTTCAGCAGCGGCACAAATATCGCCGAGGTATATATTCTCCCTAATTAGGTCAAGCTTCTGCATTGTCGATGAGAAGAACCCTGGACGAACAGAGGCTGAAGTCGAAGTCGGAGAAGAGGAACGCGAGATCGATGAGGTTTGGTTTGTATTTATTTCCTTTTACTTTTAAACCTTCTGACTTATCTAGAGGGGGTTTCAAGTTTTAATCCAAAACCAAAAAGAAAAATCACCGACACTTTAAAAAATAAAAAATAATTACGGACACTTTTGTTATAATACCGGTTAGTGGGGATCCCCCGGTTGGTATCATCCTTTGTTTTGTTATAGACTTTTGGATCGTTCAAAGATGGTAAATTTTTTTTTTTTTTTGAAAAAGGGCTTAAAGATAGTAAAGTTTTTTTTTAAAAGTACAGTGTTGTAAATCGTAAGAACATCTTAGATTAGGATGAGATTATTACCAGAAATTAAGAAACCGTTTTTTAACTTTTAACTTTTAAATAAAAATTTAAGAACCAGTTCTTAACTTTTTTAGTTAAAAGTTAAGAAACAGTTTCTTAACTTTTGTTAAGAATCCAACTCAAAGAATTTTGGGTTAATGACAGTCAAAGGTCGCAGGTATGTTCATGATATGTCGAAACGAAAAACATATCGCCACATATATTACCGACAATGAATGTCGTATAAAATATTCTATTAAATCAGTCTGACATTCATTTTTTTTAATAAACATAGTAGCTAATTTTATTCCATTAAGAGAAAACGACGACAACAGTTCCAAACACAACTTTAACGTAAAATACATAACACAATTAACGTGCTTGATTAGAAACATGATATTTTATAGCATATCAATATCATATTTATTTTATTTTATTTTGCTACGCTATTTCAGCCAAGCATTTTTCTTGATAAACCAGCGTAGTCAAAAGTGGCTGAGGAAGTTTTCAAGATAAAAGCTCCTAATGCCCATTCTAGTGGTATGTCTTTCTCTCCTGCTTTACTCGCAAACTCAATTCTGCAAAGACAAAACAAACACAGTTTTATTTTATTTATCGAAACCTAAAAATTCAACATTGATTGTTAAGACCGTTCTTGAATTTGTGCGATAACATATTTACCTTCCATCATCAAGAGCAAAACCAAGACTATCGTGAAGCATTGAGATAATATATGCTGATGAGAAGCAGTACCCAAGCAAATACTCTTCTTTTGTTGTTGGGTGTTCTGCTTTCAGTTCCGACCATTTTTCTTTACAGTACCTCTTTCCAGCTGGAATCATTTCAGCTAGCCAATCCTTTTCATCCAACTCAAAGAACTGATTCATACATAAACATTAGTCGACCAATGTTCCATTAAAAAAACCCAACCATGCAGATATGAGTTTTTGGATTATATTATACCTTGGACGTGTAGTAGAAATTTGATGTCGCCAAAAAATGTCCTTGTAGATCAGGTGTGAATGTTGATCCAATTGAACAATGCTCATAAGGACATTTCTCTGTACATAACAAAACGTACCAAAGCTGAATCCTGATAAAGAAACTTGACATTCACCAACGATGTTCAGCTATATTGATAAAGTTATCTTACCGTTTCCTTCCTGCAACATTGCATATGTTGCGGATCGGCATTTGGTGAAATTACCAGCAGCTTGAAGTGAACCTGTTAATCTGCCTTCCTCGAATGAATCCATGTGTGAATTTTTGTCGAGGTTGTAACCTTTAGGAGTACAAGGGTCAGTAACTACTACGTCTTCTGGAGAATTTGCAGCTGCAAGGATTGAAACACTGTATGAGTTTTGAGATAAATAAGCTTATTTCAATTTGCGTAAAGGTAACTCCCCAGTTTAAGTAAGCTGACTATTCATTAAAAAAAAAAACAATTTAAGTAAGCTGATAATTGTTACTCTTTAAAGATTTATCAACAAGTACCTGAGTTATGGAGTGATGCCCATAACTTTTCATGTGCTTCATTCTGCAAGGTGACAAAAGTTAATAGCTTCTTCAACATCAACATTAGTGTTTGGTGGCATGTTATACAATTTTTGATGAAACTAAAATAAATTATAATAGTATATACAAGATCAATAAGCAGCAAACAAATAAGGACAAACAATTACACGAGTTTCAAAAAAACTTTTAAATGAATGATCCAAAGAATAGTACTCAAAGAAAAATGGTCTGCTCTAATAAGTGACCTGTCCAAGGTGGAGGAAGCTGTGACTATAGATCTTGTACGAAACATTTCCATAAGATAACGTACGCAAGAACTCAGGAGGCACATTCTCACTTGACACAAATGTCACCTAAACAAATTCACAAATTAAAGTTACCATTTTCACCACCTAGTTGAGGTTAATCTCAAAATTGACAGGGAAAAGAGATTATACCTGTGCAGAAGCCCCACCAAGCTCAACAATCCCTGTTGTTTTCAAAGGATCACCTCCAAGCGAACCAAGTGCATAGTTTGCTGTTACCCAAGCATATATACCTTCATCAGATCCTGCCAAAAAATGTTTTCCAAAAGATTTCTAATTAATAATTATTTAACTCCTAATAGATTGGCACATTTGATATATACAGAAAGAAACAAAAAGAAAAATACAAACCACTCCAATAATACTAACAAGAAGTAAACTTGAACATCTCTCAAGCCTTAATGCCTCAATGCAGGTCAGCCATCAATAAAAACCCTAATCCTAATTAATATAAAATGGCATTACTAACCAGAGATAACCGAGGCCCATTCGTCACGAAACTTAAACCCTGAAGATCTAAGAACTCTTCTGACAACATCTAAGATCTGTTCCTGAACATCTTCTTCAAGCAATCTCATTCCAGCAGTAGCCATTAACCTAATGTCACTCCTCTTCAAACTTGCCTTCGGAACTCTCCCCTTGGCGAACTCCACAAGTTTCGTGACTGACACGCTAGCTTCTTCCGGATGATCAGCATACGAAGACAAACCAGGATTCAGCTTCAAGTTAGCGTAGTTGTCTCCACTGAAGTCGTAAACCGGTTTCCCTGACTGGAACCAGTACCGGAACAAGTGAACTCTGCTCCCTGAACTCCCGGCATCGATAACGACGCTATACCGGTACGAGCTTATTGTCCAGTTCCATCCGGAGAACAGGATTGGATAAAGAAGAAATATTAACCCTAACGTGAAAGCCACGGAAACGAGTGAAGTGAGGATTAACAGGAGAAATGGTATGGAGGGTTTCGACTTGGGCTTAGTGAAAGTGTATGCCGATGGTAATGATTGGTGGTGGTCTGGTGAAATCTGAACCATGAGAGGATCCATCTCCGACTTCATTTTTTTTCAAACCTGAAAACGAGCATGAGATCGTTCGCATCAACGACGTTTAAGTAACCGCAACGAAAGCTAACTAGATAAGATAAGCATGAGATCTGAACGTATAGTATAACATACATGAAAAAAAACAAAACTATAATATAGAGAATAGCAATTTCTTTGTCTTTGTGAATCCTAAGTTCATGCGTTTATTTAATATAGAACCTGACTCTTTTTTAATGGTGCAAATCGGAGTTTGAAACGGCAGTTCGAAGACCGCCGGCGATGGAGCTCGTCGGCTACACTACGTACTCTCAGTCTCCTGTATTTTGTAGTGAAGAAGAAATCATTGAGGGCATATTTATGAACACCTAACTCCTTGACTTTCGGGTCAGGTCGGGTAGGGTCTAGTTATAATTCAAAACGTGATTCACAAGCCCCTCTAAACGACAGAGCCAACTAACAAAGCGAGGCCCCATATTGATGGACATAAATCCATGGGGATTCTAAAATACAACCTACAATAGAGACATCTAGTAATATCTATCAATACTATTAAACTTAGATCTTGCGCGGATATTTTCACTTTTATGTATATATATTAAATTATATTCTCTCCGTTTTATATTTTAAGTAGTTTTAGAGAAATGTTTTTGTTTCAAAATGTAAGTAGTTTTCGTATTTCTAGGTAACTTTTACATTTATTGAATACAGTGTGACCAATCAAATTAAATAGACTTATTTTTTATTGGTTAAATTATATCTAACCTATTTATTATAAAATACTTTTTAAAAACATAATAATTTTCTTAATCTTCGTGCTTTTAGCCAAAACTACTTATATTATAAAACGGAGGGAGTATAATTTTTTCAAATCCAATAATTTTGTTGTTTATATTTTTTTCTATTAAATGAATTGTTTGAATCCACCACATGTATTTTTGTTTCTTCTTATTATAAACATATCTTATTGGATTTCTGCTTAATTATTAGAAAAATAATATATAGTTTCTTAAAAAAATTAAAATTGTTTTATATTTAACATCTTATTATAAAAATTAAATTTACATGTATTTTTTTTATTTAAGTTTTAAATAATAAACAATTTTATTTGATAGTTTTAACAATTAAAAAACATTCGTATACACTAATCTTTAAGCATTTAATATTAGTTATTAGCACATATGATAAAATGAACTAATGAATTTTAAAAAAAACATTGATAATTTTTTTAAAAAGTTACAATTGAAGGTATATTATTAAAATATAAGTTTATATGTAATGTAATTCAAACATATACAAATTTAAATAAGCCTTTACAACAATATATAAATCTTATCTATTGAAACATTATATATCTTATAAATGGGCCAATAATAGGGTGAGCAAAAAAATTGAACCAAACCAAACCGAACTGACCCAACCAAACTCAAACCGATCTAAACCAAACCAAAATATATTTCCAAACCATCTGGTTAAAGGATTTATCAATCCAAATGGTTTGGTTTTGTTCAAAAAAAAAGAAGTGGTTATTGAATTATATTAATAATATTAAAATTTAAGATATTTCTTTACATTTTTACCACAAAAAAAATTACGATATTTAACCATCTAACCTAAACAACTATTTTTATACATTTTACTTATAAATAAATAGAAGAAATACATTAACAATAAAATAGAAATATAAATATCATAAACTATCACCAAAACAAAAAAAAAGCTACTTGTGATATATATATATGCTTATCATAAACTATGACCAAAACAGAAAATTACTATGCAATAGCTTATAAGTTAGTTTCATATGTAAGATTGTTTATATGGTTAATTTGGAAAAAAAACATAAGATGTGTTTATATTTATTTATAATATTAGATTTGACTTTAGATAACAATTACTGTTTTGACGAATATAATAATGATCTTAGGAGTATATTTTATGTTTTGTATACATGTGTTTTCGGATAATTCGAAATTTGAAATGCACGGGTCAAGATTCTTAAAATACACATTAATGACTTCCTTCCAATCTTATATGAAAGTAGTTATTATAGTCAATAATATATGAGGTGAATTAGTAATGATGTCAAAATTTTATTAATAAATAAATGAAATATGACTTTTTAGTAATAGTCAATTTTTTAAAATATCACTTATGAATCAAGGTTGTGACTTCTATTTTAATATATAAGAAGGGAAAGAGTTTTAATAAATACTAGATTTTGACTCGTGCAACCGCATGAGTATTTATTTTCACGTATATATATATCATTAGCAGTATATATTTTTAACATTAATTGTATATTTAAATTTGTATATGACTCTTTCAAACATAAAAAAATTATTTTTTATATGATACTTAGTTGCTTGTTTCAAACTGTTACATGTATTTTTCATTTTTATTATATTTTTATTTTATTGGATTTGCATTTGATTATTAAACTAATTGATATATGAATGACAGAACATATGCGAAAATTATTTTGTATTTAAATTATATATTATTTTTATTAAATATTTACATATGTATATTTTATATTTAAATTGAAATATAAAATAAATAAATAATTATTTAGTAATTTTAATTATATTTATGAAAATTTTAAAATAAATAATTATTTAGTATTTTTAAAAATATTTAATTAGTAACTGATTTTATTTTATATTTAGTAATATATTAATAGTAGACGATTTTGGAAACTTTTTTTAAAATACTATTCATGTTATTTTATTAAAGTATTAATAATATCTTGTGTGATTAGGTTCATTATTCATATCCCATTATGATGAATATTAAATTTTGATCTACACTTACAAAAAAACCAGATTATTTTTATTTTTATTTTTATTTTATTAAACTTGTTTTAAATTGTTTATAGTCGTATTTCTAATGATTTATAACTCAAATGAGATCATTCATTTTTAACTTGTCTTGTATTGATCAAAGGTTGTTTTAATATGAATATGAATGAGTTAATATATTTATTTACCATCTATATTTATTTGAATGTATTAACCGTAATAACTGTAATCTATTTTCATATTCTGAAATCTGTTTGTTTTTCAAAATATTTTAGATTTTATTGTACCATTTTTTAGATATATAGTAAATAAATAATAACAATAGTGAGGTACATTTTAAACATTGTTAGATCTCAAACAAATATAGATTTCAAGAATAGAGATTTTTTTTATATTTGAGTATTATATAAATTTGATTTTGGTGATTATATATGAGCTGATGATAAAGAAACATATATTATGAAATTATAAGTAAGATATAACATAATATATGAAAGACATAACATTTCATGTGTTGGTAAATATATGTGTTTGAAAACTAATGCTATAAATCAAGCTTTAGATTCTTGTAATTAAAGAATTGAACAAAAAGAAACCGAGCTTTAGTTTTCATTAGAAAATTGAACAAAAAAAGAAGCGAAAGTTTGTGCCTTGTTTTACCAAAAAATACGTTGGTACCTTATTAATCATTTCTTTTAATGAAGAGGAAAGAGTAGAACAGCAGATTGTAGGTAAATCTTGTTTTAATATTTTTGCATCTAATAGGGTAGAATATTACTACTGTTAACGAAGAGGAAAATATGAAACAGCAAGATTGTAGGTAAATCTCGTTTAAATACTTTTGCATTAATAGGTAAAATATATGGAAAATGATGAAACCATTAAATTTGATGATTTTTTAATAAATAAGTCATACTTATATTTTAATAGATAAGATTAGAGATTAATTGTAACATGACTTTCTAGTATTAGGTCCATTAGGTCCATTTTCGAAAAAAACACACATAAATCAAAGTTGTGACTTCTGTTTTAATATATAAGATATGAATGAGTTAATATGTTTATTTACCATCTCTATTTATTTGAATGTATTAACCGTAATAACTGTAATCTATTTTCATATTCTGAAATATGTTTGTTTTTCAAAATATTTTAGATTTTATTGTACCATTTTTTAGATATATAGTAAATAAATAATAACAATAGTGAGGTACATTTAAACATTGTTAGATCTGAAACAAATATAGATTTCAAGAATAGAGATTTTTTTTATATTTGAGTATTATATAAATTTGATTTTGGTGATTATATATGAGCTGATAAAGAAACATATATTATGAAATTATAAGTAAGATATAACATAATATATGAAAACCATAACATTTCATGTGTTGGTAAATATATGTGTTTGAAAATTAATGCTATAAATCAAGCTTTAGATTCTTGTAATTAAAGAATTGAACAAAGAGAAACCAAGCTTTAGTTTTCATTAGAAAATTGAACAAAAAAAAGAAGTGGAAGTTTGTGCCTTGTTTTACCAAAAAAATACGTTGGTACCTTATTAATCATTTCTTTTAATGAAGAGGAAAGAGTAGGTAAATATTGTTTTAATATTTTTGCATCTAATATGGTAGAATATTAGTTGACTATTGTTAACGGAGAAGAAAGTATGAAACAGCAAGATTGTAGGTAAATCTAGGTTAAATACTTTTGCATTAATTGGTAAAATATACGGAAAATGATGAAACCATTAAATTTGATGATTTTCTAATAAATGAGTCATACTTATATTTTAATAGATAAAATTAGAGACTAATTGTAACATGATTTTCTAGTATTAGGTCTATTAAGTCCATTTTCTAAAAAATTACACATAAATCAAAGCTGTAACTTCTGTTTTAAACTTGACTATTTTTTTGGTATTACCTTATATTTTTTCTAACTATACATTTATTTATTCTAGCTATGATGATTTATCTTTTGTGTTACTGTCAAAAGTTAACGAAAATCCCTAATTTCATGGATTACAATAATTGCCTATATCCAAGCATACCTAATGGCCCACAATAAATGTAAGTCTTATATTGACATTCACAAATATACGACACCTACCATAGCTTTTATTCAAATATGAAATAAATAGAATATAAACATATGAAAAAGAACGAGTTATTATTAATTCTCTATAACCATTCAATTACCAGTTTATATTCCAAAATTAGATTCATATTACTAAATCAGGATGGAGTCTGATAAACTGTATACTATATCATTCATATTTTTTAAGTATTGAACAAGTTAAAAAAAAAGTTTTGATTAAGTTCATATTACCAATTCTTGCATCAATTCAATATATATTAACCAATATACACCTCACGTCTTCAGTTTTACATTTCTTAATGTTAGTAAAATTAATTTTACATTTCATAAAATTTCCTTAAATATTTATAATATTCACTGATTTTAACCATTGGCCGACGTGAGAAATACAGTTTATATTATACATAGAAAACAGAAAATGTAAGCCTTATATCATAATATTTGTACTATTAGAATATAATCATTTTTAAAATCTTCTACAGAAAATGTAAGCCTTATATCATAATATTCTTTTGTTATTACAAGAATTCAAAATTATTTACTTATAAAAAAATAAAAACAAAACACCCGCTTGAGCGTATTGATACAATTATAATCTTAATTTTAATTACCAAAAAATCCAAAACTATAACCAAAACCTAAACCCAAAACATAAAAAATATATGTAATATCGAAATGTATCTTAAATACACAAATATACCTAATATACATAAAACAGTTTAGGTACTATGTGTTCTTGGGTAGGATACAGACTCAAACATAGACCTATAAGTTCAAAAAAAAATACCTAATTGGTACTTTACCTGACCCGAAGCTGAACCAAGCCTTTATTGGTACTTTGCCTAGGACCCAAAGGTTTGGTTCGGCTTTTGGTTAGTTTCTGTTTGATTTTTTCGTCTCGATAAAATGTATATGCCTGAGAGAAAATTACAAAAATTGTACATACAAATTCTCAAATAAACTAATTTATAAATTATATAATATTTTTAAAAACTACCTTTTTCGATATAATATAACTTTGTAATATAATAATATTTAACAATTCCAAAATACTAACTCATCTCAATAATATTAAATTTTAACAATAAAAAAATATCATTAGATTCATATAAGATTGTATCGGATCAACCAGTATCAAATTGCGGGTTAATAATGAGATTTTGGATTTTACCGGGTTTTATCAAGTTTTTATATATTAGATTTTAACTAAATCCAGATTGTATTATATTCGGATTAACGGATTTACCAGCTCAACCGCGGATCTGAGCCTGGTACAAAAATATTTCAAAAACTATTAAAAACCTACAAATCTATGCTGATAAATTATCTCAAATTTGCCAAGTAAATCTTCTATCTTACCAATTCAACAAATAAAACTTTTATAAAATGCACATAAAATATAAAAATATTGTTGTAACATAAGAATATACATACAATATCTCAGTTGTAAGAAAATAAAAAAATACATTGCGATATCTCAAACAAATCAAATGATATATAATTTTAGACAATAAATCATTCCGTTTTTGATATAATACCATTTTGGAACTTATTAATGTACATTAAAACCAAAACATTAATTCATATTGAACATTGTTATTAGCCGAAAAATCCGCGTTTTCGAAACGCGGGTCAAAATCTAGTATGTGTTAATATTTAATTGGTTGGTATTTTAAAATTTATAAGAAATCTATATCAGATTTTTTTTTTTTTTAATTTTTGTTTTAGAATCTTTCAAAGTCTCTTATGAAAATCTCTAGTGTGTGTTTCTTAATATTTTAAGAGATTCAAGATTAGATGCTTCCACTGAAGGTGTTTTATCGAGCCCCTCTAAAAGAACAAACTACAAAAGACAAGATGCGTATTTTATACGAGAAGTCCTGCATTAGAAAATGATAACTCGTCCGAGATAATTTCACTTTTGATATATCTTCATCCGAGGTAACGAAGTTCGTTTTATGATCTTGGTCCTTGAAGATTTCTTAAATAGTCATTTTTTTTTTGAAAAGAATAAATAATAATAAGTATCCACCTTATACTATAATATATCAGAAGATAGTGAGAAAAACCTTTTTAAGTATCCTACGTACGTTAGTTGGAGACGTGGAGTGATTTGAATAGTGCTATATAATTTGAGGAATGTAATATTACACCAAATATGTAAGCTTTAATACTAACTTCAACACCTTTTGTGTTCTATTGTTATTATTACATCAACAAAGTCATTATTGATCATATGTATCGCACCATATCAATGCTAGTTGACCGAAGAACACTGTATGAAATATCAATGAAATTATGAAAGTATGTTTCAAAACTGACGTAACCAAACTTTATAACTCGAAGTTATAATCGACGTAGTTCAAGACTGAGAGAAGCTCGTCGCGGCTATCTAGTCTCCTTTTTTGGTACCGGAGAAGAATTTGGTCACTGGAGCGCCAATTTACATACTGTGTCTGTACAAGTTTAATTAGCATACCTACTCTTTAGACTTGGGGTTCGTTTCATATTAGATGTGTGATTCACGTGATTTGCTAATAGCCATATATGTCTACCTCAACGTGGTCCAACGGAAGGCCTACAATACTTTTCCGATTTTGTTGTATTACGAACGGTGTTTGGAATTACGCTTAGGGTAAGCTCTAACGCAAAATTAATTAACGGATAGTTGTTTAAGAGATTTCAATCACACTCGAGATATTTTTTTCGAAAGACAATTAATCATGATGTCTTAATATTTCGTGAAAAATAATAATTTTTTTCTAAAGAATAAAGTAGTATAGTATTTTGTTTCCAGAAAGCGTTCATATAGGTCGTAAGGTATCCTAGGAAATTAATTATTGAATCGGTAATTACAGAAAAAAAAATCTTGAAATCTTAGGAAACTTTTTCCTCTACAAACTTATCAGTGATTTAATGAGTCTTTCAAAAAAAAACTCAAATCAGATTTTTTTTATTGCCGTGTGGAATATATATCGTTTTATGATATCAGGGATTTATTTGGAGTTGAATCTACTAAAAAATTTCTATGGTGTCTCTAGGTTCGTTTCTATGTGTCTCAGGGAGTAAATATAGCTAGCACCAATAAAGCTCTTACGCTTACCTTCCTGCAACATTGCAAATGTAGCGGATGGACAATATTCTGAGTAACTTACCAGCAGTTCGAGCTAGAACTTTTGACGAAAATGTAACCTTTAGGAGTAAAGGATCAGTAACTATTCTTTCCCCTGTAGACTTTGCAGCTGTATGGATTGACCGAAACTCAAGTGATTACTTTAAGGGTTTATCTCAACAACTATCCAGAGTTCTATAATGATTCAAACAACTCTTCTGGAGTGATTTCTAACCTTCCATTGAGGGGACAATTTGTTTTCTTATCCAAAATTGTAGAAGTAAAATTTGTCAGTTCTTATGTGACTTTGGTTTTAGTGAGAAATATTATGTTCTAGTTATTGTAGAGAAGTTAGGGCTTAAAATGAGTCATACTCCTAAGTCCTATCAACTCAAGATGATGTTTGGTCCTTCAACCAAAACACATAAGGATGTACGACGATCAGCACCGTCTTAAAAAGATTAACGACCTTAGGCAAAAGATAAAATAAAGCCCTTTATGAGTTTTTTTTCAAAAAGATTAACGACCTTAGGCAAAAGATAAGATAAAGCCCTTTATGAGTTTTTTTTCAACCATTATTTGCATTTCCTTAAATTAAAGCAAGAAAAAAATGGTATTCAAAGAAAAAAAAATAAAAATAAAATTTTGTGTGTAAATTAGTTTTTTTTTAATAAAAAATTGAGAATGGTGCAAGCTAACATTTTTTTTGTTTTTATTATATTTAAATTAGGTTTAGTTAATCATAAACTTTTTATTATAATTGTATCAACTAATTGATATTTAACAAAAAAAAATAAAATTTTTTAATTAATAAAATAACACTGTATTTTTTTTAGATCTATGGACCCATAGAAATTGCTCATGTTGTCAGACGACGATTATCATTTTTTTTATCCATAATTATTCAATCAAATTGCAAGTGTAGAAAAGTAATTAGAATAATTATGTATCAAATCCACATAAACTGAAAACTGCACTATAAATTTTGTTGATAAGAATTAAACTACTAGCAACACAGGAGTGTTGCTCAACGGAGAAGATATATTTGAAAACTTCCTACTCGGGTCGGGTCAGATATTCAGAACATGTGCATACCGAGGCCCACGTAGGTCTATTTGTAATACGTGGGCTAGTTCTAATGAACAAATTACGGAACGCTCACGTCACACATTCCAATTTGGCTTTATTTACGACACATGGACATAAACTCGGTATAGAAGATGATACCTATTACGAATATTCCCTAGAACAAAGAAAAGATAGGGCATGGATGGATGATGGTTTTATATTATAGCTGTAACGTTTCATAAATTACAGTAACCCCTTCAATATGTATTTTTTTTTGTATCTGCCTTCAATATGTATTTGCGTTCTGCGTTTTTTGTGTTTTGTAGACTGTCGACGTTCACAAATATGAAATTCATAGGATTTGATCCCTTTTAGTGACAAAAAAAAGAAGAAGGATTTTATCCCTTTGATGTGTGGAAGAAATTCTGTAGCCAAACAACTTCCTCCAAGATTGGGTGTGAATGTTGATCCAACAGAACAATTAATGCTTATGAGCACAACTCTCCGTACACAACAAAAATACCAAAGCTGCGCACATAAGATTATGAACACAATTAACACTGAGCAACGATATGTAGCTACACCAATAACGCTCTTTACCTTTTCCTTCCGGCAATATGGTGGTGAATGAATGCAGTGTCCTTAAACTTTGTTTGCCCGGTCACTAGTGTCCTTAAGCCTTGCACACGCTTTCATGCATCGGTGAGCTAAATATATATAAACTGGTTCGCAAGTTGTAAATTTGTAATAGTATAGTTTCGTCATTTTATGATTAATTAAGCATATTATAAAATGGATATATCTCTCGTCAATATTTTCAGTTCACAATCTTTTTTTTTTATCCTTTTGGATCCATCTTTCGACTTGGCTTTTTATACTAAAGGTATAAATGTGTTTTATATATACAAGCAACAATTTACAAAATACACTATTTCAATTTAGTTAATTTAAAAAAATGTAATAGTATATTAATATCCTTTGTCTGGCGAAAAAGAGGAGAAAACGAATAATTTAATTACGATGTTAAGCTACGACTATTGACCAGTAATATACAATAAGCAGTATCGTAGGTGTATTAACGGGAAGTGGATTAGTAGTGGTTGCTCACTATAGTTCCATGTACCTTCTCCTCTATTATTCAAGAATTTTCTATGCTCACCATGTTGCTTGTTTTCTGGCTAAAGTGTTTTTTCTAATCAAGGTTAAAGTGTTTAATATGTATTCATTCCTAAGTAACTCGTTTGATAAAAGATAGTTTCAAAATTAATGGCATAACATGTTTAACACTATTCGTGGACAGATCCTAAATTAACAATTAGTTATGATTTTAATTTGAGTTTTGGTTTCTTTCTTACAAAGCATTCATTAGCGAATAATTAATTGTTCGCACATGTACATTAGCTGGCTATAGATGTATGAATAGTTTGGACTTGGTTCACATGATCACATGTTGTAACGTGTACGTTTAGTATCTTTTCTTCCCAAATTGTCAATTAGTTAAGCATATCAGAAATGGATATACCCTCAAAAATATTTTTGTTTTTTTTTCTTTTCTCTCTACTTAGATCAATCTTCCTACTTGGCTTTAGATTATAGTAATGGTTGGTCCACAACCCTTGGACACATAAGGCATTAGGAAAATCAAACTCCGCTACCTCGTCGAACATACATACACTAAAATCCCGCAAATTTGAAGTTCTATGATGAAGACTTTTCACTCTATCAAAAAAATATCGTAAATCATTGCAAAAGCAAATTTAAAAGATATGTTAGTTTCATTGTTTATCAAAACTAAAATAAAACAATTAAATAGCGACATGGTAAAACTATTCATAACTTATCGTGAACCAACTCTAGATAATAAAGCTGTACTCTACAATTTTAACTTTGATGAAAATTTAAATCGTTTTATTTCAGTTTAATCAAAAAGTTTAAGCTTATTGTCTACTAGTAGAGTAAACGTCAGAGATATATAACTCCCCCCTCCGCCAAGATTTATATTAAGTGTTTCAAGAAAGATCATGGGATCGATTTTTCATTTCTTTAATTAATCACGAGGCATTAATAAAAAAGTTGGTATCAAGGGATATGTTATCTGTCTTTGACTATAAATCTGAAGTCGAAAGGTCTCAAGTCTATATGCATTGCGAAAACAAGAGTAGAACAAAATGGGAGGAAAGGGTTGGTTTTTGCTCAAGCTTCTAATGTTTCAAGGTCTTTTCACTTCACCTCCTCAAGATCCAGGCTTTGATTTCTTCTACTTTGTTCTTCAGGTATATAAATATACTCGGATTTAACTCATTTTTGACAATCATGTATATATAAAGTCCTGTGAAATTTTGTAATTCTGATGTTAGTACAAAACTAGAAATGAAAAGCCAAATAATTTGTTTTAAAATATATTATGCAGTGGCCAGGAGCCTATTGTGATACAAAACGTGCTTGTTGCTATCCAACATCCGGTAAACCTGCGGCAGATTTTGGCATCCACGGTCTGTGGCCCAATTACAAAGACGGTTCGTATCCATCAAACTGCGATCCTGACAATGAATTTGATCCATCTGAGGTATATATGTAATAGTATTGATTATGTGAGATTCCTTCAACGTTTTTTATTTCTATATAAAAATAAAAAATACATTTTTGAATGTAGATATCGGATTTGGTAAGTACTTTGCAAACGAAGTGGCCAACATTATCGTGTCCGAGCAACGAAGGGTTCAAGTTTTGGGAACACGAGTGGGAAAAACACGGCACGTGTTCCGAATCCGTAATGGATCAACATAAGTACTTTGAGAATACTCTTGCACTCAGAGATAGAGTCAATCTTCTTCAAATCCTCACAGGCGCTGGTATAGATATATACACTAATTAATTAATAAAGACACTAGATCTAATCAGTGTATTCATTTACATATGCTTAAACTCTAATATATTTTTTCCTTTTTTTGTATGTGTGTGGTAACTATATAGGAATCGAACCAAATGACGAATTCTATAAACTTAAAGACATTAAAAAGGCGATAAAAGAAGCAACTGGGTTTACTCCAGTAATCAACTGTAACAAAGATCCGGAGAAAAACAGTCAGCTTCACGAGATCTTCTTTTGCGTTGATACATCAGGAACCGAGTTTATCGAATGTCCAATTATCCCTAGAGATAGATGTCCTTCTCATCTCCAGTTTGCTAAGTTTTAATCATATCTTTCTTAATTTGAGTGTTCTGTTATAAACCTTTTCTAATTTCTCTCTCTATTTCCAGACTCTAAAATGTAATGTTCTACATGTTACCTGATTTATCGAAAATTTAATAATACAAGCTTTGGTGTGATATATTGAAGTGTAATATTCTAATGCATGATTTACGTTCCATGAAACTTCAACCCTAATACATGTTAAGGAACAACTTTTAGTGGCGTCACAAAATGGATAGTTGCTTTATTTGATTTCTTAAACTGAAATAGTCTCTTTTGAGGGCATAACAGATCGACTTATTCTTGGGTTCACCCCCTAGGTTGAACCTAGAGGTTCACCAACCAATAGGATTATGTTATTTCATATTCGATATCTTTAAAAAAAAGAAACAAAATATTGTCAAATTATATTATCTTTTTAAAATTAAAAGGTAAAAAAAAATAAATAAAAAATAGTAATAATTACAAAATAAATATTTTTAACGTCGTCAGCAAAACATTAAACCCTAAATCCTAATCTCTAAACCTTAAATCCTAAACCCTAAACCCTTGGGTAAACCCTAAACTCTAGGATAAATCTTAAATTCTAAGATAAATCTTAAACTCTAAATCAAAATCACTAAACACGAAAACACTCAAGGGTTTAGGGTTTAGGATTTAGGGTTTAGAGTTTTAGGGTTTAGTGTTTTTATTTAGAGTTTAGGATTTATCCAAGGGTTTAGGGTTTACCGAAAGGTTTAGAGTTTATCCAAAGATTTAGAGTTTACCTAAGGGTTTAGGGTTTAGGATTTAGGGATTAGAATTTAGGGTTTAGGATTTAGGGATTAGGATTTAGAGTTTAAGGATTAGGATTTAGGGTTTAGTATTTTGCTGACGACGTTAAAAATATTACCTCGTATCTTTCTCACTGTAGTTGAAGTCATTGTTTCAGAATGTGTTGTAGAACCTTCAAGTAATTTTTTTTTTTTTTTTTTTTTTTTTCTTCTTTTTTTTTTTTTTTTTATTTTAAAAACATAATATAACTTGATAATATTTTGTTTTTTTTTTTAAAAGATATGAAATTTGAAATAATGAAATACTATTGGCCGGTGAATCCTCGTTAATAAACAGATCCTTGGATTAAGTGCCAGTGACTCCAACTTTAGCAAATCGTACCAACTCTACCTTTGCGGTTTTGCATGGACCGGTCTGCTTCCGGTTTAAGCCATTGTCTTCATCCGGTAACCTAATCGATTGTACTTTTTCTCGCGGAAAGTTTTTGTGTATAACACCTACAAAAAGCCCATAAAATTTACGAAAGGCCCATCTGAGTGAGCTAACTATGGTAATTGGTAAGAGAGTGTTGTTGTTCCACGTGGAATAACTTGCCGAGTGACCTACCAGGCTGCCATCATTAAGGGTGCTATATTCAATGTCCCAACCTTGTTCTTATTTTATACGAAACAAGTTGAGAATAATGTAAAAGTAAACTAAAAATATTGTTTTACGCCTTATGTAGATAAACGTCTTATGTAGTAGATAAGGAAGCAACTACCGTCATAATTTGTCTGGGAAATAAATCCAAGAAAGAACACATGAGAGGAATCATCATCGCAAGCTTCTTAATATTACAGAGTCTTGTCGTGTTTTCGTCTTCATCACCACCGGACTTCAATTTCTTCTACTGGGTCACCTACGTCTGTGTTTCCAACAACTCATACATTTATTATACATGTACCTTACATTTGCTTACTGTATTTTTTATACGTATATATGGATGGTAGTGGCCAGGAGCAATATGCGATAGCCAGAAAGGATGTTGTCCTCCACCAAAAGGTAATATGGCGTCAGATTTCATGATCCATGGACTCTGGCCTCAGTTCAACAATGGCACTTGGCCTGCGTTTTGCGACCAAACCAATCTCTTCGATATCTCCAAGGTGTAATGTAGATTTGAATTAAAACTGAAAACTAGTATTGAAAACATATGCAAGATACTGACACATGAAAACTTAACAGGTATCAGATCTAGTAAGCAAAATGGAGAAGAAGTGGACAGAGTGGGGTGTTTGGGCGTGTCCAAGCAACGAGACTAAGCTATGGGAACACGAGTGGGACAAGCACGGCACGTGTGTTCAATCTGTCTTCGACCAACACTCTTACTTCCTCACCAATCTCAGATTTAGACAAAAACTCAATCTCCTCAACATACTTAAACAAAAAGGTATATATCAAAGATTCAACATCCTTAAACAAAAGTTCTATAATCATTTGTTTGTTCTTGTGTAGGAATAAAACCGGATGGTGGATTATACGGTTTAGATGAGATCAAGAACGCCATCAAGTGTGCTATAGGATTTGCACCAGGTATCGAATGCAATGAAGATGTAAAGGGGACAAAGCAGCTTTTCCAGATCTACATATGTCTTGATAACTACGCAAAAGAGTTTGTGGAATGCCCTTATGTGCCTGATAGATCATGTGCTTCCAAGATCAAGTTTCCAAAGTTCCCAAAGAAAGATTCTCTTGGCGAGTCTCTAAGTGTGATATCTTCTGTTTAAACTACCTAAGTAACCAAGAGAATGAAGAGTGTATTGTGTTTTCAATAAGAGAGTGAATGTAAGAAAACAGAGTTAAGAACCTGCTATTATGGTAAGAACCCGTGTTGCTTTATAGCAATTTCAAAGGCTTGCATTCTTTCGCCTCGAGCATTTCCGTTTCGATCATAGGATGATATCTCGTTGATCTTGAGGTCTATAGAAGCCTTGATGAGCTCCTCTCCAACCCGTTTCGCTGCTTCCTGAAAAATACATTAATATGAACATACTCGCCTTGGTTACATAACCCGTACAGACCAAAGACAAAAATGTAACTTCAAACATGACCAGAAACAACTTTATCTAGTCCTAGACTAATGTCTTTAATCTAGCTCTGAGACATGTTATCATTATCTCAATCAATAAATCAAAAGCATGAATAGTTAAGCAGAGACAATGCCATGAATACTAGAAACCATGCCAAAAATAACCAAAGTCTGACTAAACTGTAATCTCAGCTGCTTAACACTATCAAAGTCTCAAGCTTTTTTTTCAGGTGGATGAACTTACAAGGACGGTACATGGAGGATCACCACGAATAGACTTCTGCAATGTACTACCGTAGAACAAACACTTTTTGTTAAAGTCGTCCACCAACATACCATAGAGTTGCTTGTCTGAACAGAACACCGAGAGTCTCGGTTTCGTTTGTGTGCCGTTAAACTATTACAGAACAACAACAAAAAAAAAAGAAACTTCAGCCATCGTTTGACCAAAGATTCAAACTTTAGAAAAGTTACCTTCTTCCTGCTCCTCCGGTTCCTGGTTTTGGGGCTCTCAACTCGAGAATTGTTTCTTGCTTCAATCACTAATGGTTTTACGGGCATATCTGATCAAAAGGGTCGAAATTTGTGAACCAAACAAGGAAGACAGAGGACAATTACATGGGAGTAATAATAGTTAAACTACTTACTCGTTATTCGAACTGGAAAGAGGGGACAAGGTTTGAGACGAGTTCCGAGAATGTCGGTGAGTCTGAACTGAACTGAAGAAAGAGAAGTCAAAGCAGCCATGCGAGATACCATTACAGAAGCATCGAAAGTCGAAAAACACTCTCAGCGGAATTTAATCGAACACCTTCTGTGCGGATATGAAACTCTTTATGGGATTTTTAAAATATTTGCAGCGATTTTATTTTGACCAAACTGGCATTGCATCGTAGTAAAAATATCTTCCCACATCTTTTGTCCGGTAATGAAAGAGGATAAGGAGTCGGAATATTAAAAATAATAAATAATTTAAAAATGTTAAAAAAGTTAAAGACTATTTGAACAACAGTGGTTCTAGATTCTTCTCTAACCTTTTTGCCAGCTTCACTGTAAAACATGTCCGCTAACATATATAACCTCTTAGTCTTCCTTCTCCGATTTGCATCTATTCTTTTCAGTTTCCTTCTCCTCCGAGAAAGTTAGCTCATTTCTCTTGTTCTCTCTCAAAAAGATCTCTCCTTTCAAGAGTGATGTCTACGGATACGGAGGCGAATTTTCGTGCGTTAGCGGCTGTGTTCCGCAGGAGGATCGAAGAAGGTGGATTCTTACCGGTGAATTTTGCTTCAGCCGACGGAGAAGCCGATGAGGGCGGAGAATCCACCGATCGTCGCGGTTCGGTGATCCAGAGAGTGGTTGTGATCAGATCGCCTGTCGGACTCGAGGATTTTTTGAACGGCGACGGGTCAGGGAAACAGGGGAGATCTCCGGCGTCGAAATCGTCGGTGGAGAGTATGCCACGTGTCGTGATCGGAGGAGATAAGGAGGCAGGAGCAGGAGGAGGAGGAGGAGGGTGTTCGATTTGTCTGGAGGAGTGGTCGGATGGTGACGTGGCGGCGGAGATGCCGTGTAAGCACGAGTTTCACTCAAAGTGTGTGGAGGAGTGGCTGGGGAGGCACGCCACGTGTCCGTTGTGTAGGTACGAGATGCCTGTTGAGGAAGTGGAGGGAGAGAAGAAAGTTGGGGTTTGGATTGGGCTATCTGTTAGCACCGGTGGAAGAAGAGACGGAGAAGACGGTGGTGATTCGAACCCTCGAGATGATACAGAGGCTTAGGTACAGAGAAGACGATGGTGATTCGAACCCCTCTAGATGAAACAGAGGCTTAGGTTCAAGGCTTTTGATTTGTGTTTGTGTATATATTTATTTCTTTTAAAGATATTTCCAGTTTTCATTTAAGAATTCGTTTGCTGAAATTGATTCATTACAAGAACATGATTCATTGCACAAACAACACAAAACAGAGATTTCAATTATAGGGTTGAAGTGATTGCTGTCTGAGAAGGGTAAGAGTGACTAGGGTTGTGGTTGTGGGCTTCCTTGGGGACTAAGAAAACTCCCATCTCCTTCTTTCTCTGCTTCTCGTTCTTTAAGCATTTTGATTCCTTGATATCTTCCCAACATCAAAACCGTAGCCATAGGGTTTGTTCCCGGCGACTCTTCAAACGTTGAGCCATCCACAACTCTCAACCTCTTCACACCACTAACTCTATAATCCTCGTCCACAACAGATCCCACAACGCAACCTCCATGGTAATGATAATAAGTCCTCACATTGTCTTTACAAAAGCTCTTAAGCTCCTCATCACCAGCCAAAAGCTTCTCCCGGTTCTGCAACCCTAGGTAAAACGTCACGGTCTCTGACCTCGCAACGTGCTGAAGTAGGAGAACCATCTCTAAGCAAGCCTCAAGGTCTTCCTTGCTTCCCAAGTAATTGAATTTCACCGAAGGGTTCTCTCTAAGGTTTGTGCTGTTAAGCTTTAGCCTTCCTCTGGACTTGGGGAACGCGATTTTCGCCGCTATGGAGATCCTTGTTGTGGTGATATTCGTTGGAAGAACCTCTGATTCGAGTATGTACTTGTAACCTTCTGCTATAGCTGCCACTTGAGGTGGCTCCAGTGTTCGGTTCTGCGAGAATCTATCAACGAGAAGAGAAATCGCTGGATTATCCGACATTCTTCTCCCTACATCTCTGAGGTTGACAGCTATAGGGATGTTGAGATCATTCAGATGGTCCTCAGGTCCTATTCCACTTAAGAGGAGAATCTGAGGACTACCTAAAGCTCCAGCCGTGAGTATAACCTCGCCTCTACGCTTCTCAACGTGAACTTTATAGCTCTTACTTGAGCTCCCATCACTCTTCATAAACCTAACTCCAACCGCACGTGTCTTATTACCATCAAAGATCACACTCTTCACAGTCGCGTTTAGAAGAACAGTGATGTGGTTTGGTCTCCCAAACCCCAAAAGATCTGCAGATGTATGCCTCTTCCCACACTGATCATATATGCTTCCACCAATCTTCGTCCCTTGCGTGTGCTCCAAGTTATACCCATTGTAAGGATAAAACCCCGCTTCAAGAAAACCAAACTGCACAACGGATTGCCATTGAGTCAACTCCGGCATGAAGACAACTTTAGACTCAACCCATTTGTAAGAATCTTGGACCAGATCCTTGTCCCAACCAGCTTTCTTCACAAACTCTTCGCTAGCTCGGCTGTAGAATCCGCCGTTTATGGCAGAAGATCCACCGAGAACGCGTCCTCTGTAGTTCTCAACTCCGTCTCTTGAGGTGAAACTTTGCGCAACGGATGTGTACTCATCTGTTTTCAGCAGTGAGTATCCAAAGTATTTTTTTTCTTCTACTAATGGATCACCAAAGGGAGAGCCACCACGTTCAATGACAAGAACAGAGAATTTCTCAGAGAGTGTTGCTGCTAAGGAGCATCCTGCAGTTCCACCTCCGACAACGATGTAATCGAATGACTTGCCGGAGACTTCTTTGGGATCAGAGGTCATGTAAGGCATTTGTATTGCTCCTTGTGACAAGTTAATGAACATAGAAATGATGAAGATAAACACAAGAGGAGACATGTTTTTAAGAATCAAAGACAGGAGTTTTTGTCTGAAGCAAAAGGATTATTTGGTTTATAATGGAAGAGGTTGTGAGCCTAACTGCCCAAGTGATGATTTTGTGTCTCTTAAGGCAGTAACAGTGTAGACATAATGATCAGAGAAAATGGTCAACAAACATAGATAAGTAAATAAAGTTTGGTGCTAAGGAGAGCGCATGGTTAGAGATCATAATGGTCTCTTTGTTGGAATAATTATGAAATTTTCCTTTCATAATCATATATCCATGCCTTAAAGTCAGTTTCTGGATAATGATGGTTTTTACTTTTTTTTTTGCTGTTCCAACTAAAACTCTGAGTGGACAAAGCAACAACGTTAGTTAGAAATTAACAACATTAGAGGTTTAAAAAGAACCGACCACCTCCATTGTCAAAGTAATGTATGGTGGGACTGTACCAAAAAACGAAACAGACACATTCAAGTCATGTAATTAGAAAAGAAATATTGAAAGAACTTAACCGTTAAATGAATCACAAACCGGTTTACTCAATTTAGCTGATTACATGATAGATAACAATCAAAGACCTAAACAAATTTGCTTACACATCTCCCAAAATGAATATTTTACAGTCCTTTAATGATCTTCCAAGATCAGTCTTGTCAAAAGGTTAAACGTTCTCCAGCTACCATTAAGCTGCTTTCTGTTTCCCTCTATGCACAAGCGACACTTGATTTTCCAAGGCAAATGAGTTACTTTTCTTGATTTTTCTTGGAGAATCTTTGCTTGAGTTTCCTCTCAAAGAGAGGTTCTTCCTTATCCTGTTCCTGTTTATCATCAGCATGGTGTTTCTCGGCGGCACATTAACAGCACTCTCAACACAGTCACCAACCTGACCACATCCCCATTGTCTTGTAGACGCCCCATCTTCACAAAGCGGTTTAAGCCTCTGGACAATGTTATGTGATTTGTTGGAGTATTCTCCTTCCTGCTTGGTGCATATCGGACAAGGCGGGTCACTACCGTGAGCCATTGGAGTTGACTGGTCAAGACATTCAGCGTGAAAGACGTGTTGACAAGGAAGCACTCCTGTGACAGGCATGTCTCTGTTCCTCATGATGGACCGTGACCCCCAAGGAGACTTCTGCGAGATGTATCTGTTACACAATCCGCATTTAAACGTACTTGAGGCCACCACTCGTTGTGCATCAAGAAGTGGCTCGGGAACATCCGTGGAATCGATGCTGCTTGGTGTCCCGCTGCTCCAGCTGGAGGCATCCGCAGAGTCAGACGTTGTTTCTCTAGCGTTATCAGAAGGATGCAGTATAGGATGAACCGGCTTAGACAGGGAAAATCGCTTAGGAGTTTGATCTGCGAGAAGCAAAACGTCAAGAAAAAGAAGCTTTGTTAAATAATGAGAATGTGGCGCAAACCTCTTCTTGTTGCAGATTCAAAGTCACTGGGTGTCCAATGAAGAGTCTGTGCAAGGTCAGGACTACGAAGAACGTTAGCGTTTGATGATGTGGAAGATCCATAGAAGCTAACACCATCGGTTACACCATGGAGATCCCATCTCGATGAAGGTGGAGAGAAACTTGAGTTAGTCCTCCAGTAAGGCTCATGAGGGCCAAAGGAAAAGTCATGACTTGGAGAGTTTGATCTGTCTGATTTGGCAGCCACACAACAGAGCGAACCCATCTGAAGCTCACAACAGCTTAGCTTCTATATATGTCTGAGGACTCTCCAAATCAAAGCTTAAACACCGCTCCAACTACATAAACTATGAGATACGTTTCGCAAAAAACATATTCGGATTCGGATATGTTCCTTGTCCTTTAGCTTAACACACCTCTGAAAATCAAAAAGCACCAAAAGATTCAAACTTTCAATCGTCAAAAACAAACATTACTCAGAACCAATCCACAGAAAGTTAAAATCTTGAAACTAATGGAAGGTAACTAATCAACCCAACACCCAATAATCTCCCACTCATCCTATGACTAGCAAAGATCTTACCTTTAGCTTTCAAAATGACAAAATGTTATTGATCAACGAACCCCACATTGTCTTCTAAACAAGAGATTTCATTGCAGATGCATTATGAATTTCGAAATGACAGCAAAATCAGTTAGAAGATTTGCAGACACAAAGTGAAGTAAAGTAAAGGGCTTACTGTTTCGAAACTCGGAGAGACAAATCTGGACTGTTGTCGGAAGAAAATGATCTTGCTTGTCGCCAATTCGATCGAAGAAACCCTAATTTATTGGAAATGGGGAGAGGTACTCTGCTTCTTCTTCTTCTTTACTGTATACTCTTTGTTTTTGTAAGCTTTACCTTTTGCTTTTGTTCTATCTTATTTAAATGATACTGTACTATATTATCAGGAAACTTTTATACAAAGGATATATGTATCAAAATCACTAATTAGTCTACTCCAAAAGTTGAATGCATTTGTTGACAAAGAATAAGCCATAATTCATTTAATTTGTATGAAAAAATGAATTCACTGAATTTTGTCAAGGAAGATTAATAATACTACCAAGAGATTGTTAAAATAATCTATCGAATATTTATGTGAAGGATTAGAGATTCTCAGTTGCACAGCTTGAATTACAGTATGGGTGAGAGACTCCTAGAGTTTTTTATAAATTTTTCAATACCAATGTTAATATTTCAAAAAAATCATTTGAGCTCTATTATTGTGAATAGGCGTAGTTAGTTTCTCTGAATGTTTTGAACTACCGCTTTTTGGTTATTTTCAAATTTCAACCGATTATTGAGTTAATGAATAGTATTAGCAATTTTTAACGACGTTGACTATCAAATTTCTACGCATATCTGCCGACTAGTTTCTACAGCCTACCGATTGGATAATTTAACTATACTAGTTTGCCTTTGTTATCATTATTTATATACAGATAATATACTCTTCTTGTTCTTTATAAAAGTTAGATATGAAAGTCTCAATCTAGCACTTTGACCAAAAAAAAAGAAAAAAAAAAAAAAAAGAAAGTCTCAATCTAGCACATGCCAACCAAAGACAAGTTCGTTCAGACTAGTTGGGTAATTTTATTTCAAGATATGTATAATTCACAGCCCCAGCTACACAATAATCCTATGCCACCACCAGACACAAGTTGAATAAGAAAATTATAAGTCAATAATAATTTAGTTTATTTTCTATTCTTTTCATCAATTGTTAGTGTTAATCAATCTATCAAAAGTTTCAACTGTTTATATAAACAACACTATAAAATGCAACATCTTAAAGCTATAATAAAGATTGCTACATTTTTGTCAACATTTATGCAGTCGTTAGCAATTCAAAATATTAGTTCACCAAACTATAATGATGGTTGAACATTACTTTCCAATGCTTGTCGCTGGTGATATTAATTAAAGTCTTGTAAGAATTTCATTTTTATATCCATTTAATCAAATACTAATCAAGTAATCATCACTGACCTTGGAAGTACAAAATAATTTTTTTTTTTATCATATTGGTTTATCAAAGTCTTAATAATTATTTCGTCATAAATAATAATATAACGAAAATAAATCATTTATTCTAATTTCAGGTAAATGTATTTTATTTATTTAAATGATGGTTAGAGCCCATTATTGATACGTGCCGTCACGTCCCGAAGAACAGTTAAATTACACAGCTAAAAAGCCACCTGTCAAGCTTAACCTACAGATGTTTGTTTACATTTATAAACGTTGGCCCCATTACTTGTTTTCTCTGCTTTCAAACCGAAAATAAAACACACCGTAGAAGCAGCAGAAGCGAAGAGATAAGCGGCTACATTTTTTTTCCGGCAAGACGGACGGTTGAATAATTCTTCTCCGGTAAGTATTTGCATGTTTCAAATTTCTAAATATTGGTAAAATGGAGTTCATCATGTAAACTGGTTAATCTTGGTCGGTGATGTGTCACTGATCTTGATCGGTTGGGTCCGTAATGGTTCTCGTGAGCTCAATTTTCGTAGAAAACTAGTTTCTGGATACAGATGTGATATAATGTCTATTTGTTTCCTGATTTAGAATAGTTGACCGATGGAGTCAAGCTGTTTATGTCTGAAAATTTCCAAATTAAGAAACTAGACCTTATTGTGCTGCTGAGATCTGATCATTCTTAATTCTATATTTTGTTTCCATCCAGCTTCCTCAGGCATTGTGGTTTTACTTCCTCGTCACTGTTGAGATGGCTAGTACTCTGAGGAACATCCATGGTAAGAGATCTAACTTCCAATCTGAGTTTCCTGGAAATGGAGGAAGTAAGAGAAGAAATCTTCATGATGATGATACAGATCACAACGTTATTGGCTCTGAAGACACTGTGTATCGCTACCTGTGCCCTGTGAAAAAGACTGGGAGCATTATCGGCAAAGGCGGTGAGATCGCAAAGCAGATAAGGTCCGAGACAAAGTCAAACATGAGGATCAACGAAACTTTGCCCGGTTGCGAGGAGCGTGTTGTTACAATATATTCCACTAGCGATGAGTTGAATCATTTTGGAGAAGATGGAGAGCTTGTTTGCCCTGCTTTGGATGCTCTTTTCAAGGTTCATGACATGGTTGTAGCAGACACTAATGACAATGATGATGATGATGATGAGGATCTTGTCGGAAAACAAATGGTTACTGTGAGGATGCTTGTGCCTTCAGACCAGATCGGTTGCGTTATCGGGAAAGGCGGACAAGTCATCCAGAAGCTGCGTACAGAAACCAATGCTCAGATTCGTGTCATTAAAGATAACCTACCTCCCTGTGCTTTGACTTTGAGCCATGATGAGCTTCTTCAGGTGATAGAATACACTCTCACAAGTCTTTATATATGACTTCTAAGATTAGCTCATGTGTGTGTGTTGTTGGTTGATTTTTTTTTCTTTTCAGATTATTGGAGAGCCTCTGGTTGTTAGAGAGGCTCTTTATCAAGTTGCTTCTCTGCTTCATGATAATCCGTCACGGTTTCAGCACTCTCTCCTTTCTTCTCCAAGTACAATGTATCAACCTGGAGGGATGTTGATGTGTGCACCATTAACAGGCTCTCACAGAAACTACACTGCACGGAGAGACCTAGCGGACTCGACTGAGTTTTGTGTTTGTTTCATCTGTCCAGCTGAAAATGTTGGAGGTGTAATAGGGAAAGGGGGTGGTTTCATTAATCAGATCAGGCAAGAAACTGGTGCAACCATTAGAGTTAATACCTCAGAAACTGAAGAAGATGATAGCATCATTTTCATTTCATCAAAAGAGGTAACCAAAAGAAATCTCATATAAAGATCTTATTATTTAAATAAACGATTTTTTTTTTTTTGTATAGTTCTATGAGGATCAATCACCAACGGTGAATGCAGCCATACGTTTACAAGAGAGATGCAGTGAGAAAGTTGGTAAAGATACAAATGATGCAACAATCTCCACTCGTTTACTTGTGTCGAGCTCCCATATAGGGTGCCTCATTGGAAAAGGTGGCGCTGTTATATCCGAGATGAGGAGTGTAACACGAGCTAATATCCGTATTCTTCAAAAGGAAAATGTACCAAAAATTGCACGTGAAGATGAGGAGATGGTTCAGGTAAACACACATAATTAAAATGTGTTATTAGAACCCTTTGCTGTAAAAACTAAGGTAATATTTTGCTTTGTTGTGGTCAGATTACTGGAAGTCCTGATGCAGCTATGAAAGCTCTTACGCAAGTAATACTGCGATTAAGAGCTAACGCTTTCGACATGAATCATGGACTTGTCTTGCTACCAACATCTTTCCCATATATCCCTCAAGCAACTGAATCTTCAAAGAGGTCCAAATACGCAAAGCGTGATGGTTCCCGAGATCAAGACTATAGTAAACTGGTACGTACTGGTAACAATGAAGAAAATGTTAGGTATCGATCTTTATATCAGGATATTCAACTTAAGTATATGATTTGTTGTTGCAGAGTTCAAATTCCAAGAGAAGAAACTATGTTTCTTAAAGCGAGAAGGCTCATCTTATAAAGGTAATAATGGTTTTAGCACAAAAAAGAAGAAGAAAGGTAATGGTTTATGGTTTTCAAATATTATTCAAGAGACAACAAGACTGGGAGTGTTCCACAGTTTCAGAACTTATATGTTGATGTAATTTTTTATTACTTTGTAATAATTAAAATAAAAAAGTTTGTCTATATAATTCACATAAGATATGTAAACATGAGGGTGTCTTTTCATCTTTTCCTTTGCTTATTTATTTGTTATTTACTTTGGCTATACTATTTGAATTTCAATAGTGTTTTCATTTCTATTTTTGGTAACTAAGTAAACTATATTACAAACAAGCATGGCATGACACAACGCACGAGCTATAACTGGTCCTACAACATCTAAGTGTGAGAATGAATTACAGATTACATAGTCGAAACTCCAATCACTGGATTTGGATTCAGTTTACAAATCTCTATGAAGGCTCAATATTTTGACTTTCTTTCATTATGCCTGATATTTGTGTCAGGATACTCTGAATATTTTCTTCCTTTGCTCTTATAACATATGGATTTTCTAAAAATTTCACTAAGTTTTTATTCCTTTCTACATACAAAGTTGCAGTAAAAACAAAAAAAAAAACAAAAAATGATTTCACTATAGTTCAAACTTTCAGATAAACTGCAGTCAAATTAGCAAACACTTTGAAGTAATTTATAGCTTAGATTAATAGCTAATTAAGGACATGAGTATAATGCCAAAAAATAGAACTCTTATTGGTTGTTGTTGGATGTAACAAATCAGAGCAGGTGAAGAGGGGATAGATAATACACAAGATTACAAATTAATCTTTGCTCATTGTATGTCCTCAGCAAAAACCTAATTTCTCTGTCTTTATATGAATACTACACTTATGCTTTACAATTTTCTTATATTCTTCACTATATAATCAACTATTCAAAGTCTTAACCACTTCTTGAATTTATTCACTGTGGACATCCATATAAATTGTGGACAGACCCTTTTGTGTAACATCCACAGATAAAAAAAATGGAGGAAGCAAAGCAAATTGAAGTTGGGGAAACTTCCTCATCTACACCATCTAGAAAAGTTATAACTCTGGAGCCAAAGCTGGTTATAAAGAAAGGAATATCGACTCTTGGATTTGTTTTTCGGTTATTTGCTGTTTTCGGAACTATAGGAAGCGCACTCGCCATGGGAACAACACAAGAATCAGTTGTCTCTTTGACTCAGCTTGTACTCCTTAAAGCTAAATACAGCGACTTACCAACGCTCATGTAATATACTCAATGAGATCAGTTACGTTAGTTTGGTATATTTTTTCCATAGATAACCCATATTGGTCTGTTTCATAGGTTCTTTGTGGTTGCAAACGCGGTTGCTGGTGGATATTTGGTTCTTTCACTACCTGTGAGTATCTTTCATATCATCAGTACTAAAGCTAAAACCTCAAGAATCATCTTGCTCGCCATCGATACGGTAATTTTTAGTTACTCTAAAATTGCACCTATAGCTAGTCTTTCATGAGCTCAAAGTATATAGTTGTACTCCTCTTCTATAACACTACACCTACTATTTCGTGAGCTTCAATAGGACAACAGCACGTAAGCATAAACATAGCAAATTAACGTGTGCCACAAGACGATTAACTTCTATCTCAAGAAAACCTATGTCTTATATAAATCCATGTATGTAATTTTGTATCTAACAAACCGAATACTTAAAAAGTTTGATTCTATGTATATATAACAAGGTGATGTTGGCTTTGGTGAGCTGTGGTGCATCTGCAGCGACAGCAACCGTGTATTTAGCTCACGAGGGGAACACAACTGCTAACTGGCCGCCGATTTGCCAGCAATTTGACGGATTCTGCGAACGCATCTCAGGATCTCTCATCGGTTCTTTCTGCGCAGTGATCTTGCTCATGCTTGTTGTTATCAATTCCGGTATCTCTCTCTCGCGCCACTAAGATATTTATCTAATTCAGCATCACAATCGTGGCGAAATGTGTATCTAATCTACAATATGATCTTTTAAGTTTATATATAATGTAAACTTGTAATGCAATGTAACGTAATGTAATGAGTACAGAGATTTCATGTGAAGATATAACATTTAGGCAAGAAGCTCCACCACGTCGTCTATCGATTTCAATGTCTTCTCGTAGTAGAGATACGACTCATACACCTTCGGCGTCCGTACGTAAAAATCCAACTATTTCATCAAAAACATTTAACAAAATTATTATAAAACGTTGATAAAAATATGGAATACCATGTCCATATAAAAATACAAGTATTCGTGTACGTATGGTTTGATTTTCATTCAGCTTGTAATTATAATATAACTTTTAGATGAATAATATTGTGGTATTTGAATTCCAGATAATTTAAACCGTTTTAACATTATATACATTTTATAAAACATATATTCAATAGTTATGTAATTTACCTCAATGATATATATAGAAACGAACACACCAATGTTTAAACATTTTTTATATATAAAGCATTAATTACGTAGCTTATATACCTCACTCATGTTGCTGACTAGCTGATTTGCCGCTTGAACGTAATCATTCCGGCGACTCTCCGGCAAGATGTTCATGGCGTTGGTCAGATCCTGAGACAGATAAGCCTGTTTTAGTCTTATGTAGAAGATGACGTACCTCCACGACATATGGTCTAACATTTCCCTCATGTCTCTTAATCCTTCCGCCGTCTGTTTTATACGCGCCGCCGCATCCTCCGGCGATAGACCTGGCTGGAAATATTTCTCCTTAATGAATGACCTCGTTCCCCATTTCTCCTGTGCTAATGCTGATGAAGTGGCGATGGCACCGGCCCCGATGGCCGTGAGTGTTATAAGCGATGTCAGGGTTCTCCGGCGAGTGAAGCTGTCTTGTTGGGATTCTCCTACGGAGCAAATGATGGAGATTAGTGGATTTATACGGCGATGGTCGTTTGACCGGCGGAGATACGGTGGTGAAGTTTTGGTGGTGAAGGAGCTCATCGGATTTTCGTTTCTCTTTTCTTTTTTAAAAATTTGTTTTTGAGGATATGAAATGGGAGGAGCTGAAAATACTGTCTAGTGGATCTTCATTTTTGCCACATTGGCAATGGCTTTTTTATTTGTCAACCGCATGTTTATCCCTAATATTTTTTTATTAAAATATGAAATATACATAAAAATGAGTGAACATGGTTACATGGAAAATATTAGGCCTCGACACATTTATCCGAAATCGAAGAACCGAACCAAAAATAAGGTTTGGTTCGGGTTTGGATCCTATCAATCATAAATGGATCATATATTTTTAAAACCGAACCAAAACCAAACTGAGAATCGGATGGATATTCGAATTTTTATAATATAGTTTATATATTTATAATTATTAGCTATATTTAAATTTAAAATAATCAAATAATTAAAAAGTATTATTTGTAAGTCAAAATATCCAAAAACTTAAATTATTAGAATATTTTTATCCAAAATATTTAAAATTATACAAATTTTTATCTAAACACAAAAAAAAAACTGATATTTAATACAAAATTTTTGGATTTTTGACTTTTTAATCCAAAATCGGAACAAAACTGGAACCGACTGAAATAAGAAATTATTTCAGATATAAGTTTGTTTTTAACTTTATTACCGGAACCAAATCGAAAAACAAAATAATTGAACTGAAACCGAACCGAACTTTCTAAATACCCTAACAGATCATAAACTTTTATAACCGAAGAATTGAAAGAACCGTACTGGAGCCAAACCGAGAACCGAATGCCCATGGTTAAGAAATACTGTCTTAGTGTAACCAAAACGATGTCGTTTCATAGACAATAGACGAGCGAAATCAGTTTTTGGGTTGTTAAACTTTGCGACTTCGTAACTTACCCGCCGGTGGAAAATGGAGCGGCGCCGAGTAACCGGAGAAGCGCCAACCCAAAAGAGGATCGTGCTCGCATCACTATCGGCAATGGTCGCAGAGTCAGTTACGTTTCCGATTGATCTCACAAAGACCAGAATGCAGCTCCATGGTTATGCTCCCGGATCCGCTTCGGCTGCTCACCGGGTCGGCGCCATCGGAGTGGTGTCTGAGATCATGAGGCAGGAAGGGATGATGGGTTTCTACAAAGGTCTCTCTCCGGCGATTATAAGACACCTCTTCTACACGCCGATCAGAATCATCGGCTACGAGAATCTGAAAGGGTTCGTAGTCAGATCCGATGCTATCAACGGAGAGTCTCTTCCTTTGGCCACAAAGGCTCTCCTCGGAGGGTTATCTGGTGTAATGGCTCAGGTAAAGAATGCTTCTTTTTAGTTCTACGATGACATAAAGATGAGATCTTTATGTTTGTTAATATCATTTTTGCTTGCTTCTTAGTATTAAGATGGCATCAAGTTGAGATCTTTACGTTTGTTTATATCATTTTACTTGCTTCTTAGTTCTACGATGGCATAAAGCTGAGATCTTTAGTGTTGTTTATATCATTTTGCTTGCTTCTTGTTAGTACTACGATGGCATAAAGATGAGATCTTTAAGTTTGTTTATATCTTTCGGATTGAGCTTTGAGTGTTATCTATTCTACACCAAACTAAGATGCTTCCTGTGTTGTGTTCTTGTTAGTAATCCAGGTAGTGGCTAGCCCAGCTGATTTGGTGAAAGTGAGAATGCAAGCAGATGGTAGATTGGTGAGCCAAGGTCTGAAACCGAGGTACTCTGGACCAATCGAAGCTTTCACCAGGATCCTACAATCAGAAGGAGTGAAAGGGTTATGGAAAGGTGTTGTTCCGAACATTCAGAGAGCGTTTCTAGTGAATATGGGTGAGCTAGCTTGCTACGATCACGCCAAACACTTTGTCATCGATAAAAAGATCTCGGGCGGGGATAACATTTACGCGCACACTCTTGCGTCTATCATGTCGGGTCTTGCTTCGACGACTCTGAGTTGTCCTGCAGATGTGGTGAAGACGAGGATGATGAATCAGGGTGAGAAAGGTGTGTACAGAAGTTCGTATGACTGTTTGGTGAAGACGGTTAGGTTTGAAGGAGTAAGAGCTTTGTGGAAAGGCTTTTTGCCGACGTGGGGGAGGCTTGGACCATGGCAGTTTGTGTTTTGGGTCTCTTATGAGAAGTTTAGACAGCTTGCTGGTCTCTCTTCCTTCTAGTAAAAGCTAATTTGAGGCTTTGGGGTTCTGAAACATCTTTGAAAAGTAACATCTTACTCTTAGTTTCCCATTAGGGTAAGATTCAATACCAGTTTGGTTTCAAGTCTAGTTTTAAATAAATTGGTTGATTTCCTTGGGGTTTCATATCAGTTTTCATCTTTTCCTAACTAAATTGGTTATGAAGTGAAATTGTGAAAAGATATGTAAAAATTCAAGTATTTTTTCTATTAAAATTTGCATATATATATAGTGTCATGAATGTTGGTTGGTGTATATCAACTAAGATGAAATATCATTAAATTTATGATTTTTTCATATATTTAGTGCATGAATGTTGGTATATATTTTGTTGGAACTATTTTTATGAGTTTATCGAGCTAAGTAAAAATTAAGTACGTGTGAGTAGAATTTTATAAGTTTATCGAGTTGGATAAAAATCTAATTTAATATGAAGCAAATGTTATATTTTATATGAAAAAAACCACCACATTTTAGAATTCTATGGGCTGAGTTAAATGTTGAAATTGTTTATAGACAATTAAAAAAAGTCTTAGTAAGTTGATGACTAAATAAAATCCATTTGGTGACAAATGAAATCTCTTATATATTAAAAGAGAAGCATTGTAATAAATGTATTCACACTATAATAGACACATGGCACACTCACAGTGATTGCTAACGCGTTCACACTATATTCATAAGTGTATTCACACTATGCACTTTGCGATTTTTTTAATATAAAACTCACATACATGGTTTCAATAAAACTCTGGATTTTTCGGTTCAAATAAAAATAGATAACGATCAAAAGCCAAACTATATATATATTATTTTTGTTGTTTACGGATAAAGTTGAGCAAAATATTCATAAATTTTGATTCGATTCGTTATCCGTTTTGATTTGAACCAAAAAATTTGGATATCTGTAACTCTACGAAAAAAATCAAATACTAAAATACAATATCCAAAAAGAAGCAAATCACAAATATAAATATTTTTAGGAACATATATCTAATTTGATTTGTTATATGCATATATATACATATATGTAAAGAATTATATATATTATACTTTATATCAGTTTTACAATATTTTTATGAATTAAATTTATTATATCAGGTACTAGAATTTAAAAAAGTTAAATAATGTTTTATTTTTGTAATAAAATGTTATTATTAAAATTTCAATTATTTTTAAAATTTTATTTTATTTACGTCAAATCGGATATTCTTTAGAATTCTAAAATATTTCGGATATCCGATTCACCGAATATCTAGGTGGCTAAAGATCGAATTGACACTAATGCTTCCAAATACTCATATATTCGATCTGTGCCCACCCATATTTACGGATATAATTTTATTTTATTTTTATGTAAAAAATTACTAATGTCAAGACCTTTTTGTCAACTATTTTTATATACTTTTTATATACACATACATGTGCACCTTGATGTCAGCACTTTGTAACTAAGTATTCACCACAACTGAAATATCTAATTTTTTTGAAAGTTGAAATATTTTTTCTTAATGCTTCTTTCACTACCGACCAAATTGTAGTGAAATGATTTGTCTTAATAATTTTTTTTTCTTTTTCTTATACTATTATCTGTTTAGAAACTATAATATGAAACTATTGGTTCAACATGACTATCTAAAATTCATAACATGAAAATAAACAAATAATATTAATTTTTGGTTTTTACCAGAAAAAAACCAAAAAATAAAACATTGTAACCGAATAAACTAAAATGAATATTAATTTAAAATAATACTTATATTTTAGAAGATTAAAAACCAAAAAAATAACTTAAAATTGAACCAATATCCAGATTAAACAGATTTAATGTCTTTTTATTAAAAATAACGAAATTAATAATCACATCCCGCGTAAGGCGCAGATTATTACCTAGTAACTAAGTAAACGTACTGACTAAACTACTTAAATGACTAAGCTAAGCAACTTAGGTTCCGATTCGGATTTTAAATTTGTTGGCTTTGAAAGTTTTAACTTAATTCTAAAATCTTTAAAGTTTGTTTTTCACCAATCACACTTTAAGTTTTCTGAAGTCCTAAAACTTTCCTAAAAAATTTCAAAGCCAAAATAACTAACTTTACTCTTAATATGATTTGTTTTTTCTTTCAAAGCCACAGATTTAGGCTTTTAACAATTTCCAAAGCCATTTTAATTTTTTAAAAGCCAAAAGTTTTAATCGTCAGCCTAAAATTAAAGCTCAACAATAAAAGTTTTGAAAGTAAAAAACACTCGGATCTTTAGAGCATGACCAATGGGTAGTATCTTGGAAAGAAGTATCTGATTGTTTTAATATGATTAGTTGTAACATAATTGAATTATTAATTAAACTTAAATCATAAAGATGAAACATATCAATTATAAAGCTACACATGTAAAGAAGTATCTCCTATTCTTTTGTTGAAGTTTGCCTGCACTATCTTTTCATCCTTCTCTCTCCACTCTTTTTAGCTCTTTCAATGTAATTGATAGTTAGAAACTCTCTTTGATACCACCAATAAGGTTGTCCTTAACACTTATTGCCTTTGGTGACAAATGGCAAAACTAAATTACACTTGGTGATTAATTAAGATGACTTAGTAACAAATGACTAAAACTTAGTATAATGACAAATGTCCAAATTACTTTATGATTACTCTCTTGTATAAATAGATATCTAACCTCTCAATTAAACTAACTCATTTATTGATAACAATCTTAAAGATTAACTTTCACATACAAAGTTCCAGCAACACTTTAAAATTTTCAAAGTAAGTCTCAAGAGTAGTGTGGTTGTTAAGTTTGCAAATTCTGTTTTGAATGATGCAAAACAGTATGTCAGTCTCGGTTTTATCTTGGAACTCAATAATCATATGCATAAACATCTCACTTATGAACGATAACAAAGTGATTATATCACGATTCAATATATTCGTTTATTTTTACGTCGATTTTCAAACGTTTTACCAATTTATATTATTGCAACCATCATATTTTGCTTTGTAATTTTTAATATGGATTCTCGTGTCCTAACATATTTGTAATTAATAATATTTTTTGTTATCATCAATCACAATTTTTTGTCATTAGTAAAGTTTTTTTTGTCATTACTCATGTTTTTTATCACTGGTAACGTTTTTTTTATCATTACTCACGTTTTTTTTGTCATCTGTAACGTTTTCTATCATTGGTAATGTTTTTTATCATTACTTACCTCCTTTTGTCATTAGTAACATTTTTTTATCATTAGTAACATTTTTTATCACTACTCACAATTTTTTTTGTATAACATTTGACTTTGGTTGTGTTGAGTAGACACAGACCTCTCTTCCCAAACTCTCCTTTGAAAATAATGTCGAACACCGGTGTAGTTTTCCCGACGATAGACTTGGGAGAGCTTTCCGATGAGATCTTGAATCAGAAACTCCGTGAAGCCGGCGAGAGATTGGGATGCTTCAGAGTGATTAACCATGGAGTTTCTTTGTCTCTCATGTCTGAGATGAAGAAGACCGTTATGGATCTCTTTGAACGTCCCTACGAGGTGAAAGTACGTAACACTGATGTGCTACCAGGGAGTGGTTACAGATTTCGTCCAAGCGAAACCAATCCTAATTATGAAGCGTTAGGTCTCCTCGACCTGGCTTCTCCTCAAGCCCTCAATACTTTCTGTGACCAGCTCGACGCTTCTGCTGAACAAAGGTTTTTGTCTCTTTTTCTTGTTTTTTTTTTTGTTTGGTCTCAAAATGGTATGGTACATTGATTAATGTCTTGATAATATTCAGGGAGATTATGGTGAAGTATGCAGAAGCTATTCATGGGCTTGCAGAAGATTTATCAAGGAGACTAGCAGAGAGTTACGGGTTGGCTGATACTACCAACTTTTTCAAATCTTGGCCGATCCAGTTTAGTATCAACAAGTATCATTTCAAACCCGAGACAGTCGGGAAAGTTGGTGTGCAGGCACACACAGATTTTGGGTTCTTGACGATACTTCAAGATGATGAAAACGTTGGTGGGTTTGAAGCCATGGACCCTTCTTCAGGAACGTTCTTTCCCTTAAGCCCGTTGACAAACTCGCTTGCTATCAACCTTGGGGACATGGCGACAATATGGAGCAATGGAAGGTTGGGCAGCGTGAAGCATAGAGTGCGATGCGAAGCTAAAACCAGGTTTTCTATCGTCTCTTTCCTGTTGGGACCAGTGGATACAGATTTGGAAGCTCCGAGTGAGTTTGTGGATGCTGAACATCCGCGGCTATACAAGCCTATAAGTAATAAAGGGATACGAAGTCTCAGAGTGACAACGAACTTGATTGATGGAGAAGCTCTCAAACATATATCCTATGAATGAATGAACATGATGATGTAATGACATAAAAAGACTATTCTACTTTTTATTTGGTGTTCTTAAGATAGAGAAGTAAAGATGTAACTCTGTCTTAAGGTATGCGAAAACTATGGATCTTCGCAATTTATATAAATAAAAGATTTTTGTACTTTGAGTTTATGCAAACATTCTCACTGGCTCTAATTTTCATATAAAAGCTAAAAATCATGAGGATCTTGAACTAGTTTGATTCCACAAATTCTATACTTACAATGTCTTACAAAGGGACGATGTTTCTTGTATTGGTTCCAGTCTTACCTTTGCAGCCATAAACAGGAGGGACGTGGAAACACGGCTCCATTGAATTGGTTAGGTTCCTTGAGTTCTCATATCAGTTTTCACCTTTTCTTAACTAAATTGTTATGAAGTGAAAATGTAATAAGATATGGATAACATTTCAAGACTTTTGAACTATATATAGTCTAGCAATTACATCTTATGCAAGCATACTAGTTCTATATAACATTATACTGTTGCTTTATCATCCGTTCTACCAATCAAAATCTAGTGCATGAATGTTGGTATATATATTTAACAGAAATAAAATATCATTAATTTATGATTTTTGCATATATTTAGTGTATGAATGTTGGTGTATTGAGTTTGTTTAAGTTGACACAGATAAAAAATGTTGGGATATATCTAACTGAAATGGAATATCATTAAATTTGTGATTTATTCATATATTTTGTGCATGAATGTTTGTGTATATCTAACTAAAATGGAATATCATTAAATTTGTGATTTTTGCATAGATTTAGTGTATAAATGTTGGTGTATATCTAACTGAAATAAAATATTATTAAATTTATGATTTTTTTCATATATTTAATGCTTAGTGTATCCATTACAATTGACCAAAAAAAGAGTAACGTTATTTTATCCTAAGACACGTTTTATCATTAATCAATTTTAGGATGAGAAGTTTCGTACGTTTTCTTCTGATTCTTGAACTTCTTTATATAACATTGGACTCTGGTTATGTTGAGTAGTCAAAGACCTCTCTTCTCAAACTCAACATTGAAGATAATGCCGGCCACAAGTATAATTTTTCCGACAATAGACTTGGGAGAGGTTTCTGATGAGATCTTGAATCAGAAACTCCGTGAAGCCAGCGAGAGATGGGGATGCTACAGGGTGATTAACCATGGAGTTTCTTTGTCTCTGATGTCTGACATGAAGAAGACCATTATGGATCTCTTTGAGCGTCCATACGAGGTAAAAATGCGTAACACTGATGTGCAACAATGGAGTGGTTACACGGCTCAAAGCGAAATCAATCCTTATAATGAAGCATTGGGTCTCTACGACACGGCTTCTCCTCAAGCTGTCAACACTTTTTGTGACCAGCTCGAGGCTTCTGCGGAACAAAGGTTTTCTCTTTTTCTTGTGTTTTTTGTTGATCTCAAAAGGGTACGGAACATTGAGTTACATAGGCTACATCTTCCTTGAGGATTAGTTTGTCCTTTCATAGCTCCGAAATACCCAAAGACCAATTAAAAAAAAAACATTGAGTTGTGTGTTGATATTTTGTAGGGAGATTATGGTGAAGTATGCTGAAGCTATTCGTGGGCTTGCAAAAGATCTATTAAGGAGACTAGCAGAGAGTTATGGTTTGGCTGATACTACCAACTTCTTCAAATCTTGGCCAAGCGAGTTCTGTATACACAAGTATCATTTCAAAGCCGAGGCAGTTGGGAAACCTTCTGGTGTGAATTTACACACAGATTGGGGGTTCTTGACGATACTTCAAGATGATGAAAACGTTAGTGGACTTGAAGCCATGGACCCTTCTTCAGGAACGTTCTTTCCCTTACCCCCGTTAGCAAATTCACTTGCTATCAACCTAGGGGACATGGCTACAATATGGAGCAATGGAAGGTTATGCAATGTGAAGCATAGAGTGCAATGCAACGAAGCTAAAACAAGGTTCTCTATCGCTTCCTTCTTGTTGGGACCAATGGATACAGATTTGGAAGCTCCAAGTGAGTTTGTGGATGCTGAACATCCGCGACTGTACAAGGCTATTAGTCACAAAGGGTATCGAAGTCTTAGAATGGCAACGAATTTACATGATGGAGAAGCTCTCAAGCTTATATCCTATGAATGAATAATGAATATGATGTAATGACATAAAAAGACTTTTGTACTTTTTGTTCGGTGTCCCTAAGATAGAGAAGTAAAGATGTAACTCTGTCTTAAGGTATGTGAAAACTATGGAACTTCAATACATAAATATTTTTTACATTAACATTTTTGCACAAACGCGAATTAACTTTGAAGAAAGCAAAAAAAACTTTTAAGAGAGCTAAACGAATTGAGGCAAATACCCATTACGGTCAAACGAATGTGGTCAGACACTTCAAAATTAACAGGATGCAACACTTCTCTTTGATTTTATTCAAACATTCTCACTTGCTCTAGTTTTTCCATAGAAGTTAAAACTCATGAGGTATCTTGAACTAGCTTGATTCCCAAGATTCTATCCTCACAATGTCTTACAAAAGGGACTATGTTTCCTGTGTTGGTTCCGGTCTTACCATTGCAGCCATAAACAGGAGGGACATGGAAACACGGCTCCATCGAAATGGCACGACCACAAGGTGGATCGGGACCTGTGTGGCTTACTGGTTCGTAGAGTATCCCGCCCATACCTTGAGCTACGTATCCGAACGTAGACGAAGCGCTGATCACAACTTCATCTGTCATACTCAAGGGTCTTTTTGTTGTGCAGCTTCTTGTCACTCTGCTGATGCGCTTCTTGACTTGGCTGGTGAACTACAACTACGTCTCCTGTTGAAGTCGGATGTTCCCAATACATACTCTTGAGACTCTCCTAGTATCCAGAAGTCAGAGAAGTGACCAGGACAGCTTTGAGTTTAGAGGTTTTCTCCGTGGTGGGGACTTGCTCATGAGTGTCTACTTCTGGTAACAGTTTCTCTCTTTGAGTACAGGCTACAATCTGATCCATCACATGCTTGATGGGAGGAGGACTTGTTACTTCTTAAACTCTTACTTGGATCCCAAGTCTCTCGTCTGTTCTTGACAAGTAAGCAATGTAAGACCTTGTAACCATGCCCCAGACTTGGTTTGTTGGATGAAAAAGATACCTACTCAAATGGTGGAAGACAGTATCTTTCTGTGGGAACAGCTTGATGAGTTTGGTCAGAAAGCTAGGGATCAACCATAGAGATGGAACAAAGTATTGATTTGACTTAGCGACCAGCCAAGGCACTTTCCCTATGATCATTTGTTTATCTTCACAAAAAAACATCTGATCATGATCACCGTAATCATGGAAAAGATAAAGATAAAGTTGTGATGGGATTGTAGTTGAGTTAATGCAATGATTCTTCAACATTGTTCCATAACAACGCGAGTACTCACGGTTGAAGCTATCAAGCTGATCCATCAACGGAGAATCAAGAGGGAGAAACCAAGAAGTACCAGGGAAAGGCTCGCAGAAGAGGTCGGTTGTATCAATCCTCTGGTCAACAAGCATGATTCTCTCTGTCAAGAGAGCATATAGGAACATAGAAACCATAGAGATCATCCTGTTTCCTAACCCTAACCCTGACAACGGCGACACACACAACACATACCGGCATTCATCACCAGAGTTGCTTACATGATTGTGACCAAGCTTCTCTGTAGCGCTCTTGTAAGCTTCTGTGCCTGGACCGCAACGCTTGTGGAGCATCTCGTAGCGTCTTAGCTTAGAGATGAGATGTTGAGAAGGCTTGTAAGGTGAAGTCTTGCGATACAAGGAAGACGGATACCTACTCAAGCAAGAATCTTCATCAAGTTCTGCTGTGAAAACGGACTTGTGGTGGTTGAAGATGTTAGAGGATTGTTGTAGTAGCACCAAGCAAAATAGTAGTAGTAAGCAAGTGGCTATTCCTATCGTGAGCTTCATCATCCCAGAGATTATAAACGGCATAGCTCTCTTCATTATTTCAATTTTGTTGCATGTAAATATTAAATATTGATCCTGGTTTCAGGATGATGGAGAATGGAGTGTCATGTTATATGACCATTAAGAGGTTAAGGGAAACGTGATCTAAGAGGTATGGTTAAATCATTACCTTCAACTTCACTACTAAACTAGTAAGAAGGCCTGTTTATAACCATTGTAATCACTGTCATGTTAAATTTAGCAGTTGGCCTGTCACGTTTTTGGATTGTTTTATCAACTAAATCGTTACTCTATTTCTTTCTGATTATATAAGGTAAACTTCAGTGTGTGACGTGTAGTATACAACCATACACACACACAAAGATATAAATAGTCAAACATACTTTGGTGATTATTTCGATTTCTTAGGATTTACAATGATGAACATAGAAGTTGGTGAAGGATTAAAATCAATATTCACCAACTAGCTTAACTCCTGTAATATAATCCTTACAAAACTTAATGACGTTATAACAATCTTTGGTGATTATTTATTTATAGATTTTTGGCAACAATGATGAGCTTACAATCAAAGTTCATTGGCTGAATCAACTAGCTTAAGCCCTGTGAGCCGATCCTCACAAGGCCTAACGAAGCGGGTGATCTTCACTGTCTTAGCTTGACAACCATAGATCGGAGCTCTAAGGAAACATGGCTCCATCGATATGGCTTTAACACACGGATTTTTCTGGTTCTTTGGCTTGTAAAGTATCCATGGCCTTAATCCTCCGAGTCCTTGAGAAACATATCCGAACGTAGACGAGTTGCTTGTGACAAGTTTATCAGTTAGGCTTAACAGATAAATCTCAGCGAGTGCCTTTTGGTCGTGAAGCCTCTTGTCCGTTTGCTGATACATTTCTTGGCTTGGTTGGTAAACTTGGACCATGTCTCCTGTGGAGCTCGGGCCTTCCCAGTACATGGTCCTTAGATTCTCCGAGTACTCCGGGTAAAGAGATGTGACAAGAACGGATATGAGTTTCGGTCTTGTTGACGTATTAGTAACTTTTGATTCTGTTGCAGCTACTTCAGGTAAGAGTTTCTCTCCTTTGGTACAGGCTAAGATCTGGTTCATAACGTGCTGGAAGTAACCGGCTGGCTTGGTTAGAACTCGTACTTGAATCCCAAGTGTCTCGTCTGCTCTTGATAAGTAAGTGTTGTAGGATCTAGTGATCATACCCCAAACTTTGTTTGTAGGGTGGAAAAGATAGCGACCTAGATGGTGGAAGACAGTGTCTCTCTGTGGGAATAGTTTGTTTAGTTCGGTTTGGTAACTAGGGATCAACCATAGAGATGGAATAAAGTAAAGGTTTGCGTTGAAGACTAACCAAGGGACTTGTCTGATGAGGTTTTGATCTCTTTCACAGAAGAACATCTTATCATGATCCTCATAATCATGAATAAGATAAAGACATAGGTAAGATGGGATGTTATTATCCCTCGTAGTCCATTTGATGGTATGATTCTTCAACATTGTTCCATAACAATGTGAACCATTCTTGTTGAAGCTATCTAACTGATCTGTCAATGGAAAATCCAGAGGGAGTAACCAAGAAGTACCTGGAAAAGGCTCACAGAAGAGAGAGTTTATGTCGGTGCGTTGGTCAAGAAGAATGATTCTCCCAGTCAAGAGAGCATAGAGGAACAGAGAAGAAAGAGTAAGGATTCTGTTTCCAAGTCCATAAACAGCAAGCCACACAATGTATTTGCATTCACCAACGGATCTACTCATGCTGTCATGATGCCCAAGAATCTTTGTTGCTTCCTTGTAAGCCTTTGTGCCTGGGCCGCAACGCTTGTGAAGCATCTCATAGCTTCTAAGCTTGGAGAGAAGATATTGAGAAGGCTTATGAGGTGATGGCTTGCGATAAAAGGAAGAATGGTACCTACTCAAGCAAGATTCTTCATCAAACTCTTCAGTAAGCAGCCCTCCTAACAGTTTATCCCTTGGTCTTCTTGAATACTTTTGACCTGTGCAAGAAAAGTCAAGAGGACCATTCTTGATTTAACACAACCAAAAAGATGGATGAGTTTACCTTTTTCAAGAGGCTGATGGGTGAAGGTGAATAATGCTAGTAAACACATCGATGAAAGTAGAAAGCAAGTGACAACTGTTGTCAGCTTCATCTTCAAATCCAGAGCTCAGAAACTTGGCCAGAGATTAGGTGCTACTTACTAAAACATGTTTATGTGGAGCTATATATCAAAAGAGTTCAAGTGTGACTACTAGACTAATTTTAGTTTTGGTAGAAGAATCTTGTACTTGTTATAGTAAGTGTGCTGTCACTGTAGGTGACGGTGAAGCTTCTTGTCTCTTTGTTGGTACAATCACAATCTCATATTTTTGACCTACCTTTTTAATGATGGAAGGGACCTGCCTTTTCCACTAAACGTGAACCACAAGTCTATTATCTGCGGTTGATAAGTGAACATTGTAGAATATATGATTTTTTGACGTTAAAACTCCTCAACTAAATTTGTTTTGGATAAAAACCCCTAAACTAAATATTTAACGAAAAAACCCCTAAACTAATTTTATTTAATGAATTAAACTTTAACAGGTCATAATTACCATTACTACCGGTAAATCTTTAGTTTAGAGATTTTTATATTAAGTAAACTTAATTGAGAGGTTGTAACATTAAAAAATATCAAAATTTTATAATATTATCTAAAAATTAGTAGCTTAAATTTTCAAAATTAGCATTTTTTAATTTTTTTTTTGTAAATATATAAGTTTGATGTGTTTTTAACATCAACATTATATACGTATAAATTAAAAATGTAAAAACCTAGAAAATATAATAAAAATTATATCTTATCTAATAAAAATGTAATAATAAATCTTTAGATAATTTTTAAAAATATAAAAAACAAGAAAATTATTTAAATATTTACCTGTAGTAAAATTACTAAAATATTAGAAATGTAAAAAACAAGAAAATGTAATAAAAATTATATCTTATCTAATAAAAATGTAATAATAAATATTTAGATAATTTTTATTATATTTTCTAGATTTTTAATTTATACATATATAATGTTAATGTTAAAAACACATCAAACTCATATATTTACAAAAAAAATGAAAAATGCTAATTTTGAAAATTTTATGTTACTAATTTTTAGATAATATTATAAAATTTTGAATTTTTTATATTTTTTATATTTTTAATGGTAAAACCCCTCAACTATGTTTACTTAATGTAGAAATCCATAAACTAAAGATTTACAAGTAGTAATGATAATTATGACATGCTATGGTTTAAGGGACATTTGCTAAAAACAACCTAAATATTCAAGTCAAAACTAAAAGTGTACCCCACTTTCAGTCAAATGCAAAGCCAACCTAAAGGGATAGTGAAAGTACTATTTAACCCTTATGACCAAACAAAAAAACAGAAATATATTTTACGTTTTTATCCTTCGGAAGTCTACACGTAATAAAAGAAGTCTACATATATATAGACTTCCTACGAAGTCTACTTTATAGACTTATTTTGGAGTCTACACTCTAATTTGATCTAATAATTTAATTTTGAAAATGTATAAAAATAATTATTGTGATATTTTTAACTAATCATCAATATAATGGATAATATGAAGTAAATAAATTAAAATTTCATATAATTGAACAATTTTGAAGAATATATACTAATTTGGTTATCATGTGTTA
>NC_027755.1:37926968-37932283 GCF_000695525.1 Brassica oleracea var. oleracea
TTTACTTAATCAGAAAAGCTCAAAAAAGATTTGAGTAAACAATTTTGTATCAGAATGATGTATTGTTGGTGTAACAAATTTGTGTAGTTTGCTTCTAGGAGATTTCTCTTATAATTTTATGTAAAAGAAGACTAATATTGAAGTCTACTCAGCATAAAGTAGACTTGGTTAATACACTTGATGTTTTGTATTCGTCATTGACATTTTCAACATACACAAATTCAAAAATTAATATATCATTATGTCTTGGATAACTTGATCAAGTTCTTGCATTGCAATCATTTGTGGCACTCATAGGAGTATCAACACAACTTTAACACATAAGACAACTCCAAAGCAATAAGACATCTCATAAGTTCAACACAGTTACCCAAACTCTCACAAATAGTCTTTCACCAGCTATTCTCCGTAAATGAACTATTTTCTGTAAAAAATACGGTTTACATAATTAGCGAACAAATATTTCATGCTTGATAAAATCATAAACGTAGACTTACAAATACGTCTACAATTATTAGCTAACAAAATAGTCAAATGAAATGTATTATACTTTCGTAACTATAACAGATTTTTTTTTCAAAATCACTCAAACCCATTAGGATTATTTAACACACACTGTCAAACAAAAAAAAATTTAAAAAACTGAATGAATAATACACAAATTCACTTTTAATATATTTTTCTATGTAGACACCATATTCAGTCTAAGGAGATGTAGACGTTCTTTTCAGTTTACTAGTATGGACTGTCAAATATGTCTACTTTTTGGGTTAGTTTTTGCAATTGCAAATTTTACGAGTTACTTTTTATATTTGAAAAAAAATTGTGATTTCATAAAAGTAAACTTCATTTTCAGTCTACACTTTAAACAAGTTAGTTTTTGCTATTGACCAGAATTCACTTAGGATTTGACTTAGAATTAGACTTCATATGCAGTCTGCATGTTTGAATTTTTTTGAAAGAGGTTAGTTTTGCAATTGACCATGTTTGACTTTCAACGAGTAGATTGAAATGAACATCTACAAGTGTGAAGACTTCGCATGAAGTCTCTTTCAAATCCGACGGGTTAGTTTTGCATTTGACCAAAATAAAAAAGTAGACTTTACATGCAGTCTACATTTTTTTTTCTAATATTAGAAGACTGCATATGAAGTCTACAATTTAATAAATTTTTGAAATATTTTTAAACTTTTTTGTCAAACACAAAACGAACTTATTCAACGAAATCAAAGTTTTGGTCAAATGCAAAACTGACCTTTTGTAGACTTCTCTGGCAGTCTACATTTTATAGACTTATAGTGAAGTTTACTATGAAAAGTCAAAAGTTCGGTCAAATGCAAAATTAACCTCTTTTGCGTAGACGTTTTAGTAAGTCTACCTAAATTTTTGTTTTTGTTGCCAAAGGTGAAGACGTAGACTGCTATGAAAGTCTCTGTTACCAAAAAATTTCTTTTGGTCAATTGCAAAACTGACTTGTGCGTTGACAAGTAGACTGCATCGTAAGTCTACACATAGGCGTAGACATACAAAACAGTCTACTATCGCGACACAGATCTGAAAAATGACGAAAACTATGTAAATAGTTACCTTTTTCCGGTATAAAGCTCATTTCCAACATTTTCAACCGTCCAAACTCCAAACATAAGCAAAAAAAAACACTTTTGACGATTTACTGATGAAGAAACTCGAAAATATGAAGTTTGTGATTATGAAAATGAAAGTTATGAGAGATTTTTAGATGGAAATGTAGAGCAAATGAAAGGAAATGAAGATTTATTGGTTTAGAATGAGAGATAAGTGGTTGAAAATTAAATTTTAGAGCTTTAAGAGTTCAAAAATGGTGGTTCATGGTGGTTGAAAAAATTGATGATGATGACATTATTGTAAATAAGAAGAAATTGTTAGGATATATTTGGTTTTTTGTTAATTTCGAAATTAATAAAAAAATAAATTATAATGGCAATTTTGTAAATAATTCAAAAACATAAGGATAGTATGGAAAATTCATTGATGAATAGTAATGACAAAAAAAAGGGGTTGGTTTTTGGTTTGACTTGAAAAAATGGGTTGGTTTTGAAAAACACCCACAGAAAAATAAAGAAATATTTCTGAAATAAGAAACAATCCTACTTTTCTAAGAAACCAATCTTACACTTGTCTACCTATCAAATTTTAACAGATTTAATTTTAACTAGATTAAAACCCGCGCCTTGCGCGGGATAAACATTATATATATAAATTATTTTATGTATTATATGTTCTTACATATTATGAAATAATAAATATATATTGAATAATTAAAAGTCAGTAACTATTACATATATAATTAAATTGGTGCAAACATATAAATCAATTTTATTAATCCAAACATTTTTTTAAAAAAAAACTTGATAGGATATGTAATTAAATTTAAATGATATTAACATACATAGTATATTTTTTATCTGAAAAATGACGAAAACTATGTAAATAGTTACCTTTTTCCGGTATAAAGCTCATTTCCAACATTTTCAACCGTCCAAACTCCAAACATAAGCAAAAAAAAACACTTTTGACGATTTACTGATGAAGAAACTCGAAAATATGAAGTTTGTGATTATGAAAATGAAAGTTATGAGAGATTTTTAGATGGAAATGTAGAGAAAATGAAAAGAAATGAAGATTTATTGGTTTAGAATGAGAGATAAGTGGTTGAAAATTAAATTTTAGAGCTTTAAGAGTTCAAAAATGGTGGTTCATGGTGGTTGAAAAAATTGATGATGATGGAATTATTGTAAATAAGAAGAAATTGTTAGGATATATTTGGTTTTTTGTTAATTTCGAAATTAACAAAAAAATTAATTATAATGGCAATTTTGTAAATAATTCAAAAAACATAAGGATAGTATGGAAAATTCATTGATGAATAGTAATGACAAAAAAAAGGGTTGGTTTTAGGTTTGACTTGAAAAAATGGGTTGGTTTTGAAAAACACCCATGGTTTAATTCATTAAATAAAGTTAGTTTGAGAGTTTTTACGTTAAATACTTAGTTTGAAGATTTTTATCCAAAACAAACTTAGTTGAGGGGTTTTAACGTTAAAAATCCTAGAATATACACCAAACCTTCAACTTATTACCTATTTAGGCAAGAATCCTCAAAAAAATGAGAAATGGATTTTAATACTCTTTTTTTCGTAAAATCTCAAATAATTTGAACTATAATTTTGAAATTTATGTTGATAAAGGATTTTGTTTATATTTATTGGTGAGACAGACTGACAATTCTCTTTGAGAAGTCAATATAAGAAATGCAATGTTATTTTAAAAATATACACACCGAATGTCATATATACTATTATGTGAGAAGTGAATTTGCTGATTTTTCATCTTTTCCCTAATTTTGATTTATTCAGTAGTTTTTATAAATATTTTATTATATATTTTAATAATAAACAGTTTTGAAAACATGATAATTACAATATATCATCTATACAAATATTTGATATTATCTTATTTATTATTATATATAAAAATTTCTTAGGTGAGTCAATGATTTTAATAGATAATTTTAATAACATTTATATTAGATAATAAACAGTTTTAAGAAAAAAATGATTTGTTTTAATAGATAGTTTTAATAATATTTATATTTGATATATTATCTTATTAATATTATATAAGAAGAATTTTTTCTTATATGTCATGAAAGGATTATATATTTATTTTTGGTATCAAAAAGATTATATATTTTATTGTTAATATAAGCTCATCAATAGCATATGCAGTTTATTATTTTAACTTATTAGTGTTTAGTTTTAAAAAAAAATACATCCTCTAACAATTGTAAAGTTTTCTAATATGTGTTACCACCAACTGGTTACCACAAAAAATAAATTTGCAAATTAAAAAAGATGAATATTTTAAAACGTAAGAGATCTCCTATACATTTTCAAAACATATGTACATTTATTTATTTATTTCAAATCATATTTCAAAATAAGATAATTCTTATATATATTATGTTGTTATTTGGAAATAATATTTTTATATTATAAATTTTTAAAATTAAGATAATTTTTTTTTACCGATACAAAAGCAATACATGATTACATGTCCCACGACAAAAATACAAAAATCAAACTTGCAAAAAAAAAATGAATATCTTAAAACATAAGAGATCTCCTAAATATTTTCAAAACATTCGTAGATTTATTTATTTATTGTAAAAATTATATTTTTTAAATAAGATAATTCTTATATATATTATGTTGTTATTTGGAAATAATATTTTTGTATTATAAAAGTTAAAAATTAAGATAATTCTTTTTATAATTAAATATTAATTAAAAAAATGTTTGTATAAAGATATTTTCTAAAATAGTTTTAATATGTGAGTTAAAAAGACTCAATAATAAACATATATATTTTGATGAAATTTTTTTTACGTATATAAATAATTTGATGTTTGATTTAAACTTATTGGGACGTTTGAATTAATAAAATATAAACTAATAAATATTTGTAAGACGATTATGCGCGCATGTGCGGGCAAAACACCTAGTTCATTATTAATTCACACATTTTTACGGAATTTTCCCATTCAGTTATGCTTAAATTTTCTTATAAACCTTTCATAAATCTTCCATATTTTTCCCTTTTTAAAATTTCATATAGAATTTGAAATAATTAAATACCATTTCATAACTTCTCTCTATCAAAGTCTTAAAGTCTCAACTCTCAATCATACATTTCCCTCGAAAATGATTAGAAAGTGGAGAAATGTTGGGTCCACACTTCACACGCAGAGACAGACAAAATGTCACATGTATGTGTGTGGACTGATCCGAATGTGTGTGGTTACTATGCAATAATGGAAGGACACCGCAAGAACATGAATATGCCTAACCCTTTGCATTTTATTAACGATAGCAAGCTAGAAACTTCAGTAGGGGCGGACCTAGGTGAGAGAGAGGTGATCTCGGTCCGCCCCTGAACTACATGGCCACTGTCATATACAGGGATGTTAACCACAGGGTTAGGGTCCAACCCTCTTTTGTTTATTATAAGCCCAGTCCTATTTTAACTCAACCCTATTTTAACCCTATTATAATCAAGGGTTAGGGCTGGTACCAGGGTTAACTCATTTAATTGAAAAAAATATTTTATTTATTTTTGTTCTTAAATTTTAAAGATAAAACTAAAAAAATTAAGATATGATATGATTCTTTCCTCCAATTTTTTGAGCATCAAAATCAAAAGTTTTCCTCCCAAAATCGAGTTTTTGCTACACAACTAAGAATAAAATTTTTCCGTCAAAAAAAAAATTGTGTTTTT
>NC_027755.1:37932619-38057556 GCF_000695525.1 Brassica oleracea var. oleracea
TTTTCCAGAAAAACTTAATTTTACGTTTTCACGGGAAAATTCGATTTTGAGGTTTTGGGGAAATACTCGATTTTGATTTTTTGGCGGGAAAACTCGATTTCGAAGTTTTGACGAAAAACTCGATTTTGCGTTTTTGGAAGGAAAACTCGATTTTGTTGTTTTAGTTGAAAACTCGATTTTGCGGTTTCGACGGAAAATTTCGTTGTTCAGTTTTTGGCGAGAAAACTCGACTTTAAGTTTTTTTTGATGAAAAACATTATTAAATATTGTATAATAGTTGTGTGAATCAAAATAAAAAGGTTAGAATTTAAACCCTGGTCCTATTAGGGCCAACCCTATTTGAACCCTGTTTAAAAAATGAGGGTTAGGGTTACAAATGGGTTTGCAGGGTTAGGGCTAACCCTGTTAGGTTGAGCCCATATTAACATCCCTAGTCATATAGGAAGCTTATCATAAGTTTATAGAAATTAGAGACATGAACATTTCACTTGATAGGGTTTGCTACAACGTCGCATTTGATGCTTTGATTAAGCTTCACAAAGTCAAGGAAACTATAGAATTGTTGCTAGAGCCTAGGGATGAAGGGATGAAATAGTAGCTCCTGACTTTAACAGGTGGTTGCTATCTACAAGGTAGATGTGACCAAGCCCTTGATTTGACTATTGAAATGGAATAAAAATGTAAGACAAGTGATATTGTTACATACGACGTACTTCCCGGTGGATTAGCTAGGAATGGTTACGCAGAAAATGCTTCAAAATCCCAAAAGCAATGGAAGATCGACATGTAAAAGCCCACTCGTTACACACAACATGGTCACTGAAGACTGAAGAGACGGTCTACAGTACACCATGCTATATTACAGATCAAGAGATTCGAATCTCAACAATAATCTATGAAAAGCTCAGGTGACGATGTGGAGACACGGTTAGTTATAGGTACGTACACAGTATACTGAAAACAGAGTCCTCTGTTCATCAGTTGACAAGAAAATTTAAGATCTGCATGAGTGTAATGAGGATTTGTGCTCAATGTTCATGTAAATACACTTATTCATACAGTGATACAAGTATCATCAGTGCTTCACTTCTTAAGAACGAAACAGGTAGAGCCAGAGAGAGAAAAATACAAAAACAGAACCGCAGCTTTGCTATGCTTGAGAACAGAGGAGCCGCCATAAAGGTAGAAACTTTGTTTATAAGTTATCACAAAAAAATCTGGTTCTATGCATTAAAATATTGATACAGAGGATACAATTACGTAAAATATTCTATCAAACATTTAAATAATTATTAATAGACAAGAATCAAAAGATAGATAAACAATGATCCTCTGTTTCAGTAACTCAAAATAATCCAATGAAATAAAAGCTAAAGAACGAACTACTACAACTCATCAAACAGCTTGAGACCATCATTATCACGATCCTCACAATGCTTCACAAACGGAAGAACCTTCCCCGAGTCAGTTCCCCAATCAGCATCACACCCATGAGACGGTGAAGTAAGATGACAAGGCTCAATCGAAGTAGACCGAACACACGGCGGATCAGGAACCGAAGCATCCCTCGGCTGATACAGCAACCAAGGCTTTAACCCTCCGAGACTATGAGCAACGTATCCAAAAGTGGACCTCGCGCTCGTGACAACGTTATCAGTTAAACTCAGAAGATACATCTCCGTTAAAGCCTTTTGGTCGTGAATCTTCTTGTCTGTTTGTTGATACCTCTCTCCACTTGGCTGATAAACTTTGATGACCTCTCCTCTCGAACTATCTTTGTTCGAAAACATGTTCCTCAAACGATCAGAGTACTCTGGATACAGAGACGTGACAAGAACCGCTTTAACTTTCTGACTTTGAGTTACATTAACCTCTTGTGTAACCACTACTTGAGGTAGTAGCTTCTCTCTTTGCGTACAGGACAAGACCTGGTCCATGACGTTTTGTAAATACCCCGCGCCGCCGCTGAAGACACGTATCTGAATCCCGAGCCTCTCGTCAGCTCTAGCTAAGTGCGCCTTGTAGTAACTTGTGATCATACCCCAAACTTCATTCGTCGGGTGGTAAATATACTTAGCCAAGATATGAAACACTGCTTCTTTCCGCGGGAAGAGCTTCACCAGTTCTGTCTGAAAAGCTGGATTAAACCATAGAGATGGGACAAAGTAGACGTTGGCCTTAACAATCAACCAAGGGACTTTATCGATCAGTGTTTGGTCTTTCGGACAGAAGAACATCTTGTCTTCATCCCTTGAATCGTGTAGGATATGAAGATAGAGATGCGGCGGGGTGGAGTTCGCGGTAATGGCGTGATTGTTTAACATCGTTCCGTAACAACGAGAGTATCCCTTATTGTATCCATCGATCTGCCTCGTCAAGGGGAAGTCACGTGGGAGCAACCACGAAGTACCTGGAAACGGCTCGCAGAAGAGGTCGCTAATGTCTTTGCTTTGATCAACGAGAACGACTCTCTCTGTTAATAGCGCGTAGAGGAAGACGGATGCTAGAGTTAGTATTCTGTTTCCGAGACCGTAGACCGCGACCCACACGATGTATTTGCATTCACCTACGGTTTTGTTTGCGTAGTTCTTGTCGTTATGACCAATAAGATTCTTTGTTGCTTCTTTGTAAGCTTGTGTCCCAGGACCGCAACGCTTGTGGAGCTTCTCGTAGCTTCTTAGCTTGGAGATGAGATACTCGGAAGGCTTGTATGGAGATGGCTTGCGGTACAAGGATGATTTATAGTACCTACTCACGCAAGAGCGTTCGTCGAAATCCGATGTTAATAGCCCTCCTAACAACTTATCCTGAGGTGTTTTGGATTCTTTTGAACCTATTAATCACAAGAAAAATTAAAATAAATATAAGTTCAAGAAAAAAACATATTCAAAAGATTAAATTGTCTTCTTGTGTGTTTACCGTTGATTGTAGCGTAAAGAAGTTGGTCGTTGAAGTTGTTTGGGGGTGATAGTAAGAATATAGAACCAATGAGTACGCTGGTAAAGATGAATGTTATCATAAACTTCATCTTCAACCCCAAAGTTTTGAGAACATCGCTGGAGATCTGAAACAGGTGATACATTGTTGACTTTACTTTGATCAGTTATGGTCAGAGATGCTTCAAAAGGAGTTATATATATATATATGTGTGTGTGTGTGTGTGTGTGTGTATATCTTACGTCTACAACTCTTATTAGTGATCCAAAGTGGACGAAGCATGATATTTATTAATAAAAGTTTGAATATTCTAATGTGTCATTGTTATGTTGTGCCCATCAACAAACCCCGAACGTGACTCAAGTTTTGTTTAATGCATATAAAGTCTTCTTATTCGATCTATACGAATCATCAAGTTGTATAGTGGATTTAACAAACAAGGAAATGGCCAATGAGAGAATTGTTTTGAATAATCAACAAGAGCTGTAATTTATTTCAAAAACTTGGAATCTATACAATACATCACATGTCATGTATTATTATGTGATCTTTGATCTTTTCTGTAATCATGAATTATTGTTGAATTGACAAATCATATTCATTTACTTATTCAACTAATAATAATCTTTGGCTCAGATGCGCAAGTTCGCGTTGTTGACTGAGAGAATATAAAAAGTAAACAAACTTGATAGGCCAAAAACGAGTTTCGAAGAATTGCCTAACTTGAGCCTTCACATATCAATTCAATAGACCATGGTTTTTCTTAATGCTTTTACCATTTGACAACTAGTATTAGAAAAGAGATCCCTATTTTAAAATGATGACTTTTATATAGTATTTCTAGAGAAAACTTACCGCAACTACCGTAAAATAAAATAAAATTTATTACACATGAATTTTTAATTTGTGATGAAATCTTAATGCATGTACCATGCAAAACTTATATATTGGTTTTTTAGTAGATTTCGTTCTCTGAAAACAAACTACTCCTAAAACCAAAATAAATAAATAATTAACGACCTCAGCAGAGTCGTTACTCTGTAACCAACGGTTTGAAACAGAAAATCTGAAGCAGTCAATATAAAACAATTGTTGACACTGGGCCTTTAACAACTGGGCCCAAAATTAATAGGTACAAGCCTAGCCCTTCGTGCCATTTAACCAATCGAAATCAACAATTAAACCAGCCTCAAAACTAAGGTTTTCACTTCACCTAATAGATTATCACTTTTAAAAGGTAAAACATATTTCAATAAGTGAATAAAATTTTAATATTTAGACATCTAAACTAAGATATCACTTTTAATTCATATTTCATGCAGACTTTTATTAAAATAGATTTTTACTTTTTCTTAACTGATATTGTTTAAACGTATGTTTTAGGTATAAAGACAGTAATTATATATTGAATGTGAGATTAAATATGAACAGAGAACAAAAGGTATAAACGTTTAAATATTTCATAACGTACGTACCTTTATGAATTGATCATATGTTGTTGGTTGAATTGATCTTTGATAATATGTCCGTTCTCCATCATATGAACCAGATGATTGTTTGGAATCCATAGTGTTCATCAAACAACAAACAAATAGAAAAGGAATTTGTTCAAAAAGAAAATGTATTTTTTATTGAAAACACAAATAACTTAATAAACAATGATGAAGATAGTAAATCATGTGTTTAGTAAAAAACACTATTTAAAAAAACAAGAAAAACCAAGACAAAAGAAAAGAACAGAATACCAATAACAAAAAAGAACAAAGAGGTGAGTAAACAAAAGAGCAGAGAATTTTTTTTTGAAAAAATTTGGAAGAGCAGGAAGTTTTGGCTTAAACAAAGAGAGAGAGAGAGAGAGAGAGAGAGAGAGAGAGAGAGAGAGAGAGATTAAACTGAAACGCTCTTATATACATACACACGTATTAAGATTGATGTTAATTAGATCTCAATATGCTGTCGAAAAAAGAAAAAGATCTCAATTTGCTAAAACATGTTACTATATTTTAATAACGTCGATTAACAACAAGTAAGGTAATATTGACTATTTTCTAGGACCAATGTAATATGCCTATTTCCATATTTTTGTTAATATATATATACACACTATAATATGAATCAATATTCACTAATTAATATACCAATTGATTTCTATGGAATTGGAATCAAAATGTAGATTTAATGTTGTGACTGTTGACTATTTTTATAATGACTTTTCCGTATTTTTAGTAAATACAAAAATATCCACGCAATGCATGCAAGAAATTTAGTTATGAAGGGTCAGAAAGGGATATGTTGTTACTTGTTATAGAAAGCTACGCTTAAATTAATCGCGTCAAATAAGCGTTTACTCTATATCAAATATCAGTCAATTAGGGGGATGTATTCAACCGAGAATTTCAGGTGATTTGTATTAAAATGAAAAATCCACTGTTATTGAAACATGAATTTTAAAAACTCATTTAAAATTCACTGTTATTGAATTTGACATTTCTTAAAGTACTCTGAAATCCACTGTTATTGAAAATATTTTAAGTTGTGGAGTTTTAAAGTTTTCATGTGATTTTAGGGTGTTTGGGTATGATTTCTTAGTTAAAAAAATTAAAACTCAAATCTCATAGTTTTAAGTGATATTCTAGAGTAGTTTAACAAAAATCACTTAAATCTCTGCAACTTATTAAAATCATCCAAAACCCCATTAAAAATCAAATGTTAAATTGAATACACCCCCCTTAGTCTTTTAAAACCATACAATAAAACAAATAAAATCCCGATGATTCATGGGACTTTCCTATGAGACTCTGATTGTTTCCGCAGAAAGAACATCTTAGTATAATCCCCATGTCATGGAGAATATGAATATGAAGGTGCGATGGGATTGTAATGGAGTTTATAGCATGATTCTTCAACTCTGTTTCCCAGCCCACGCTGTGGCACTCACACCATGTATTTGTTGGGCCTAATTATTAAGCCTAATGGCTCAAATAATATATGGCAAAATGTGAAAATGAAATGGGTCTATGGATTCTTATAAAAAGCTTTGTTGGCTTTAATGAAATGAATTTAACAACATCCCACATTGGTTGGGAGAGTTGATTTTGAGGAGTATATATATGTCTCCATGACATGAGAGGTTAAACAGCTCAGAGGAAGAGAGCTCCCCACGCGCGCCGCCGCCGCCGTCCGGCTGGCTTGGGCTTGGGCTTGGGCTTGGGCTTGGGCCTTGGGCCTTGGGCCTTGGGCCTTGGGCCTTGGTGGAGGGTCTCCGGCCCGATAAGAATATTCTTTTTGGACCAAGTTAAGCTCAACGTTTTGCCATTTAATTCCCGAAAAACGACATGCATTTTATTTTAAACAACACGTAGTTCGTTTAAAAGCAACACGCTGTCTCTCTTCTTGACGATAAGTTTAAACGAGAAAAGATCTTGCGGAGGAAGTTTCGTAACGCCTCGTCTCCGAGATCCATGGCTCGTCTTTTCTTCTTTATAAACTCGTCTCCTCCTTCATTTTTCTTTAAGTTTTTACGCAACAAAAAATCACCAGATCCCTCAACGTAAGTCTAGAGAGTGTTTCGTAGAGTTTATAGTTCGATAGGGCGATCACGAGTGAGACGTGATTCGTCTGCCATGGTTGTATCCTGGGACTCTATATTCGTATAGTCCCGTCTCACTAACGGAGCGAATATTTTGAGTTAAGGAAAGAGATCATATCTCGACTCCATGTCTCTTGGCGAATACGATTTCTTATCGTTCTTGTATTCGTCTTTTACATTCGTTTATTTCCTTAACATCGCTTTTATTCTATCGTTTATGTCAGTCCGGTTTTCCGGCTTTTACAGTATTCGCATAATTCACCATTAGATCTGCTTGCATAATCCTCGTTGCCATTACCAAGATGCTCTTGTACTCTTTTGTAAGCATCTGTTCCTGGACCGGGCGCTTGTGAGTCAATATCAAATAGCTTATGAGAGATGAGATATTGAGAAGCATTGTATGGTGATGGCTTGCCATACAAGGAAGAATGGTTCCTACTTTGATTCAGTTAATATATGTAGGGGCCCATATATGTATGTGTGCTTAGATCTAAGTTGTGATTAAAGTTAACAAAACTTTGCTCTAGAAATCTTGTATTATTGTGACCATCAACGAACTCCAAAATATTTTTAAAATTCACTAATTAATTATTCTGATTACAAATACAAAATAAATTGTTATAAATCAATGATATTATTCGATTTGGAAGATCTTCTTTATCTGTAAATATAAGTTCCAGTCTGTCATAACTCATATCGAAAATGCTTTAAAATGACCAAATAAAAACAACTTAGACAGTGAAGCATCTTCATTTGTAATTGACACCATAGACTATTTAGACTTAACATAGACAAATTGTAAACATAGACAAAATCATTTACATTCTAAATGAAAAGCAAGCCAAGATATATGGTCAGTTTATTTATATATATATATATATATTACAAACTTTCCTCTGTTTTGTTTACTTGTGCATATGATATTGTGATCAGTCGCCTTTACATACAATCAATATTCATAAAAAACTCTCTGTTTCAACTTTCAATAGAATAAGATCTATAACTCATCTTTGGTACCATCAAATAGTTTAACCCCATCATGCCTAGTATCCTCACAATGTCTTACAAAGGGAAAGACTGTAGCCAAGTCAATTCTCTTTTTGTTCTCACATCCATGACTCGGAGAAGTAATGTAACAAGGCTCCATGGATACAGCACGAACACATGGTGGATCAGGAACTCTGCCACTAACTGGCCGATAAAGTAACCATGGCTTCAACCCTCCAAGACTATGAGCAACATATCCAAACGTTGACCCTGCGCTTATGACAATGTTATCAGTTAAACTCAAAAGATAAATCTCGGCGAGAGCCTTTTGGTCGTGTAGCTTCTTGTCTGTTTGCTGAAACCTTTCTCCACTTGGCCGATAAACTTGCACAATGTCTCCTGTAGAAGTTGGTATTTCCCAATACATGTTCTTTAGGTTGTTGGAGTACTCTGGATGCAGAGATGTGACAAGAACCGCGTTAAGTTTCTTGCTTCTTGATGTATTACTGACTTGTGTAGCTAATTCAGGCAACAGTTTCTCTCTTTGTGTGCATGCAACGATCTGGTCCATCAAGTGCTGTAAATAACTAGCTCGTCTGGTGAAAACACGTACTTGGATCCCTAGTGTTTGGTCTGCTCTTGATAAGTAAGCATCGTAGGATCTTGTGACCATACCCCAAACTTGATTCGTGGGGTGAAAAAGATACAGAGCCAAGTGGTAGAAGACGGTTTCTTTCTGCGGGAAGAGCTTCACTAGTTCGGTCTGAAAAGTTGGATTAAACCATAGAGATGGGACAAAGTAGACATTGGCGTTGACAATCAACCAAGGGACTTTATCGATCAACGTTTGATCCTTTGGACAGAAGAACATCTTATCTACATCCCTTGAATCATGTAGGATATGAAGATATAGATGTTGTGGAGTTGAGTTGGCACTAATGGCATGATTATTCAACATTGTTCCGTAACAACGAGAGTACCCCATATTGTAGCCATCAATATGCTTCATCAGTGGAAAGTCATGAGGGAGTAACCATGAAGTACCTGGAAACGGCTCGCAGAAAAGATCACTAATGTCTTTGCTTTGATCAACAAGAACGACTCAAGAGAGCATAGAGGAAAACCGAGGCAAGCGTTAGTATTCTGTTTCCAAGCCCGAAAGCCGCGACCCACACAATGTATCTGCATTCACCAACAGATTTGCTTGCATAGTTATCATCATCATGACCAAGATTCTTTGTTGCTTCCTTGTAAGCTCTTGTTCCTGGACCGCAACGCCTGTGAAGTATCTCATAGCTCCTTAGCTTAGAGATTAGGTATTCAGAAGGCTTGTAAGGCAAAGGCTTGCGATACAAGGAAGACTGATGCCTACTCAAGCAAGAATCCTCATCGAAATCAGCGGTTAAAATCCCTCTTAGTAGTTTATCCTTAGGTTCTTTGGAATCCACTATCACTACAACAACAAAATCGAAATATTTAAGTCCAAAGGAATCATTCTGTATAAGAAATCAAAACGATAAATGACCATATACCGTTGACTATAGTGCCAAGAAGCTGGTGTGTGAAGAAGAGGTCTGAGAATGATACTAACATCACCGACCAGAGTACTAAGCAAGTGAAGACTTCATTGGAGATCTGACATAGTTGATGATACATACTGACATTTCAATGGACTTTTAGTATCAATTGTTATAAATGAGTTATCCAAGAGTTCAAAACTCTTATTGTGAGTTAATTCAAAGAAACGTGTACGTCTATACATATTTTTAATGTTTCTGCTGTGAAAATCGACAAACCGTGAATACAACTTTTTTTTTTGAATGATTACTTCATGTACATGTTACGATAACATGATATGAACTAACAATTTGTTTGGTTGTCAAAAAAAAGGAAACAGTGTACTGTTGATATTTCCACTAGTTATAATCAAATTCAACCGACTCACAAACTGTCTAAATGAGAAAGCAAAGGGAAAACTTTTTAATTCTAGCTTTTAGCAAAAAATAAATAAATAATAATAAATAATTCTAACGAAATTGTAACTACCATGCATGCAATACAATGAAATTGTTGCGTAAGTTATAAATCTTTTTGATAATTGTATAAACATGACACCAAATTTGTTGTTCATCATCAAAACCTAGGGCTGAAGTTAAATTCAACTTAAACTAAAAACACTTTATTATTCTGTTAAATTTTTGTGAAAGTAAAATCAGGTTTTATAATTATCGCAGCAAATTAATAATGATGCAAAAATTGGAAAAAGGGAAATTGTTATAAAAAAAAAAATTTACTCAGATTAACTCTAATCTTTTACTTAATTACTAGTTTAACCTTGTGTAATCAATATAATCTAACACTAGGTAATAATCCGCGCAGCGCGGAATGTGATTATTAGTTTCATTATTTTTTAATAAGGAGACATTAATCTGTTTAATCTGGATATCAGTTCGGTTTTAGCTTGTTTTTAATCACATAACTATAACTATCATTTTAAATTAGTATTTATTTGGTTTGTTCGGTTAAAATGTTTGATGTTTTTGTTTTTTTTCTGTGATAATAAAAAATTATTATTATTTGTTTGTTTTCATGTTATGAATCTTACATAGTTGTGATGTCGAACCAATGGTTTCATATTATAGTTTCTAAACAGATAATAGTTAAAAAAAAGAAAAAAAAATTATTAAGACAAATCATTTTGCTACAGTTTGGTCGATAGTGAAAGAAGCATTAAAAATAATATTTTAACTTCCAAAAAATTAGATATTTCAGTTGTAGTAAATACTTAGTTATAACGTGTTCACCTCAATGTGCACATGTATGCGTATGTAAAAATATATAAAGATGGTTGATAAATATATAAAGATACTGTTAATTAATATTAAATGACTTTTTTTCAAAATAATACATGAAAAATAAAATTATTAAAATAAAATTATTTAAAAACAAAAATATTGTAAAATTTATATAAACTATAATATATAACTTATATATAATTCCTTAAATATATGTATATATATGTGCATATAACGGATCAAATTAGATATTCGTTCCTATAAATATTGATATTTGTGATTTGCTTTTTTTTTACGGATATTGCATTTTACTATTTGATTTGGTTCGTAGAGTAACAGATATCTGGATTTTTCGGTTCGAATCAAAACGAATAACGAATCGAATCAAAATTTATGAATAATTTGTCCAGCTCTATTCGTAGACGGTAAAAATAACGTAAAGAAGAACCAGTCATATGAGTTTTATATTAAAAAAACATAAAGTACATAATGTGAACATATTTATGTAGAGTTTGGCTGAGAAACTCTCTACATGGAACATATGTACATAAAGACAATTAACCCTAATAGTTCTTCTTTACTACAATTTTGCCATTATTCATTTAATTCCTTAGTAAATAAAAAATTAAAACGGTGAAAAATAATTGAAACCCTAGCCATAGTCGACCGGAATAAGAAAAACATTCTGAAAACAAAACCATTGTTTCGTCGAAGATGCTAATTTTTAAAATTGCCGGCAGTTTAATCTTCTTCCTCCGAGTAGTGTCGACTTCGCCAGTGGGAGGGCCTCTTGTTATCTCCGCTGTCAAACACTCCGACGACGAGAACCACCATCTCTTCACCCGTCAATTACGTCTGTCACTCCATGGTTTCGAATCTGTATTTCGTTTTCCTCCGATTAATAAATTTTGTTTTCTGGAATATTGAAATTTCCATGGAGTTTGGATAGCTTTTGATTTGGTGTTAAGTGTTATAGATCAGAATATTTGTTACAACAACGAATCATATGCATCTCATACTTGATTATGCATTGTTCAATGATAGGTACATGATAATTTTTGGATAGTTGCTTGTATAGAGTTGATGCTTGGTGGGTTCTTGTAAGAGAATGAGTGTAACAAGCACTTCTCAACTGTATAGTAGCTCAACTACCACTCGCTTTTGTACTAGAACTGCGTGGTAGCAATTTTTTTTTGTTTTTCATTGTTAGATATGGCTTCTTCTAGCAGTAAGAAAAAACTATCTGTTCCAGCCGTAAGAAAAACTATCCGCGTATATTCTACAGTAAATGAAAAGTTCCTAGGAACATGAGCTATTATAGCTATTTGTCATGATGATTCTGTCCATCATGAGTGATATGGTCCCTGGTACTGTTTAGAAAAAGAATGAAAAACAATTCAGATATGGTCCCTGGTACTGTAGTATTTAATACCATAAAATACATTGATTGTCTTGCGATTGGTTGCACATTTAAAGGGTTACGTGACGAAACCATTCAGGATCTTCGACGGAAGCTAGCTGCTGAGATTTAAGACGCTGTTAGAGAACCTCGAATCATTCATTTATTTCTTGATTCACCAAAGTATTACGTTCAGTTTTAGATTCTCTTAGTGAATGTATAGTCTTATTTGCGCAACGTGAATTTTATTAGTGAATGTGTCTTATTGCGTAAATTGAACGTTTAGTATCAAAATGTGTTTCAGCTACAATTTGAAGTTGGAAAAATGATTGCTGACTCCATGAAGTATTGGCATCACATGGCTAATCATGCAAACTAAACAAATGTATATCTAGCTATGCGAAGTATATGTTATGCATGACAACATCCATCAATTTAATGATGTTATCTGGTTAACATCACGAGTTTAATTTCATTCATCCAAAAACTGATGTAACTGTCAGAAACCGTTTAAATATCTCGTTTCATCAATTAAAACATGATCAATCGGACCGTAATTTAACTAAAATTAGATTTTATCCAACGTTTTAAAGCATAGGAATATTTTTAACAAAATCTAATTTACAAAATCAATATGTTTAAACACTTTTTGATAAGTAGTGTTTTATATTTTAGTGTATTTGAAAACTATATAATTAAATTATTTTTATTTATATTAACTATATTCTTATTTGACGTCAATTTATTAACTTTCACATTTTATTTGTTTAAAACTTATTTGATGTCAACTTAAACCAATCTCGCATATATAATTATTAATTATATACTTTTATGAATAAAAATAATCTAAGAATAAGAATCTAATATGAAAGTTTTACTAAGCTTAAATGAATGCAATTTTTGTTCATAAAAATATAAATAATATAATTCATTAATTTAATTGATTTATGTTAAACAAATAAAATGTTAGAATCAGTAAATTGACATAAAATAAGTTTTATAATAAAAAATTAATCAAATAAGTATATATCATACAACTAATCAAATGAATTACAGAAATATCTGTTAAAAGTTAATTAAAAAAAATAAATAATTAAAAAACAAAATTAAATAATATCTTATATAACTTTCATATTTAATATAAATAAAATAATACAATTATATAGTTTTCAAATGCACTAAAATAAAAATGTTAAAACACTATAACTACTTACCAAAATTTTATAAAACATAGTGATTTTGTAAATTAGATTTTGTTAAAAACATTCTTATACTTTTAAAACGCGGGTCAAAATCTAATTTTAGTTATATTACTGTCAGATACATCATATTTTAATTGATAAAACAGGAGATATAAATGGTGTCTCACATCCACATCACTTTTTAGATGAATGAAATTAAAATCGTGATGTTAACTACAGTGAAACCTCTATAAATTAATAATATTGAGACTACACCAAAACTATATTTTTTTATTAATTTATAGAGATATTAATTTATCGATATACTAACTGAACCAAAAACTCAATTTGTGACTATAAAATTATATTATTTTATAGAGATTTTTAGTGTATATTAATTTATAGAATATTAATTTAAAGAGGTTATACTGTACATAACTTCATCAAATTGAGGGATGTTGTCATGCATAACATATACTTTGTGTAGCTAGGTAACATTAGTTTAGTTTGCATGATTAATCATGTGATGGCCAATATTTCATGTAGTCATCAATCATTTTTCCTTTGAATTTCATCATTATCGTAAGGCCGTATGTTCTGATTTAGAATTTTTCCGATTTGGTTTATTGACTAGAGTTACTAATTATTGTTACATATAACCTCGTTCAATTATCTCTGATACTTGGAGTACCAATACCGAACAAAAGTTTTAACTCGCAAAGTATATAAAAACAGAAAGGCACGTGTGAGAAGAAGAGCTAGAAGAGAAACAAAGTAACTCTCAAGAAACAGAACATGAAAGACAGAGAAATGTTCATTATAGAAGTGGAACAAATCTTTGTTGTGATATTTCCTAGAACCGGTGAAGCTTAGCATTATAGAAGTGGAATAAGCGCTCCAGAAGTATGAGCTATAATAGTAGGGATGACAAAGAGATATGATGCATTGCTTACGTGCTTCCGGTGCTGCGATTGCTTAAGTTTTGGTTACAATTTGGTTTACTTATTTTATTTCGGTTTATTTAATTTAATTTGTTAGTTAGAAATATTTTGGTTTAATTCAATTGAAATATGTGTTTTAAAAAAAATCAGAATTTAATGGTTAAATCTGGTTTTCAATAACCAGTTCGGTTAAATAAAATTTAGTTAATTTGTGGCCAAAGAATTATTAGATCTAGCAAAAGTAAACAAAAATCTGTCAAATTGTAATTAAATCTGTGGTCAAAAGATAAACAAATCTATCAAATTCATATTAAATCTGTCAAAATTAAGTAAATTGGTGGTCAAAAGATAATATATCAGTTAAAACTCAAATAAATCTGTTAAAAATAGAAAAATCGGTGGTCAAAGAGAACAGATGTATCAAAGCTTACATAAATCTGTCAAAAATAAGTAAATCTGTGGTCAAAGAAATTAAATCTAATTAAATCTGTAAATATTTAATAAATTTGTGACCAAACATGGCAGATATATCAAAAAAAAATCTGTAGAAATCTAATTAAGTCTATAGAACTTAAGATAAATATGTCGCCAAAGAAAAATAAAAAATAAGTTTGTGGCTACCTAAAATGTGGACAAAATAAATCTGTGAATAATGTCATTTTCGTAATTATTATTTTTGATAATAAAAGATTTAGGGGTAAAATAGGTATAAAATTTAAACTAGTAATTAAAATAAAATTGGGGTCATTCTAGTGATGAACTGATGAATTAGGGTAATTCTAGTAATAAAAAAAAAATTAATTTAAAAGGGTTTTAGAGGGGATTTTAACGTAGAAGCTGCGTTGGCCACCAAATCGATTTCAGTTACGATCTCTGCTGAGGTAACAATGGTGATCACGTCATCAACGGAGAATGCAACCGATTCCAAGCCTCCATCAGAGAAACTCGGAGATTCGTCAACCGTTTGGATAGATCCGGTAGAATCCGGATCCCCAAAGGGAGAAGAATCGGATCAACCAAAGGAGGAAGGAGAGTGCGTGTTCTGCGTGTTCATGAAAGGAGGCGGCTGCAGAGAACCATTCACGGCGTGGGAAGTGTGCATGCAGGAAGCTGAGAAGAACAAGGAAGATATCTTCACCAAGTGTATGGAAGTCAATAGTGCCTTGTTTAAATGTATGGACGCTCACTCCGATTATTACAAGCCCATTCTCGCTAACAAAGCTGCTGCAGAACAGGTGAAGGAGGAGTTTGAAGCCGAGAAGAAGAACAAGGTCGACCAAGAGGAGATCTCTGAAGAGGAAGTGGCTGCGACGAAGCAAGCTCAGGGATAAAATTTGTAATGGCCCTTTTGTTAAAGTTTGTTTATTTAAGTGATTAAAGTTTAAGACCATTGATGGATGGTGATACTGATAATTTGATCTAAAGGTCATTACTTTTGTTAATGCCCATGAACATTCACTCCAGTTGACAACTTTGGTTCTTTTGTGGTTTACTATCATTTGAATGTGATTTGGTGCCTGATGAACCAGTCAAGGTCTGATATCTTTTTTGTTAAAGCTTACTTGTTTGATTATTTGTAATGGCCCTTTTGTTAAAGTTTGTTTATTTAAGTGATTAAAGTTTAAGACTGATAATTTGATCTAAAGGTCATTACTTTTGTTAATGCCCATGAACATTCATTCCAGTTGACAACTTTGGTTCTTTTGTGGTTTACTATCATTTGAATGTGATTTGGTGCCTGATGAACCAGTCAAGGTCTGATCGTTTTTGTTAAAGTTTTACTTGTTTGTTGTTTCACTTTGTCTCATCCGTAGCTGTTATCAGCCTCCATAGAATATGATTATTTGGTTACCTTGATTAGTCATGTTAACTCATATATTATTAGTTCAGCTTTGGACAATGATGTTTATGAGTTAGCTGTTAGCCGCCTAGAATAACTGACTTATTCTTTTGTTAGCTTTGATCTGAAGATTCTTTGATTTGAATGAGAGAATTCAAAGGCCAGCATTGTCTCTGGTTTACCTTTGTAACTATTTTTCATCAAAAATTAAACTAGGATCAAAGTCGGTTCAAATCAGATTAGAGCAAAAAATTGAGCATAAAGAATCTCATTCTCAAAAAAAAAATCTAGTTTGAAAACTCATCTCATTCTCTATATCTTTTCTATTTTCATGATTTTCTTGTTATTGTTATACGACTTCATGCAAACAAGTGTCAGAGTTGTTTTCAAAAATAAGGCGCAAAGGGGATTTGACCAAAAAATAGGCACAGAGGGGAATTGACCAAAATAAAATAAAAAATAAGGCTCAAAGAGGCAAGTTGAATATAAAGAAAATAATCAGGTGCAACTGAACTAAATAGTAAATAGTTTGAACTTTGACAAATAGTCTAATACTATTATGTTTTTAATACGATTTAAAAGATGAGATTGTGTAAACAGCTTGATGGACTTTGGTGGCTAAAGAGTATATATACTCAATGAAACTTTAATCATCTTTGTCTTCATCTTCATCGTAGTTGAATGGTAGTGGAACAGACTTAAAGGCTCTGTATTTCCCAACATTGTTCAAATGCTCATTTTCTAATCTGTTTTCCACAAACAAACAAAAAAAAAAACAAAGTGTTACTAACACAATCTGTAGGATCAGTGATATGAGTTTTGAAGTATTTTTCCGACCTGAAGAAACTCCATATACCACGACGAATAATCTCAAGACTAGCAACAGTGGTAACCATCGTCTGTCTATGCATGAAGGAGAAGTTGAAATCAAGAACCGTCTGAATCCACGCAAATCTCAGCAGGACATTCAAAATCTAAATACATACATGTTCTTAAAACATCAGTTGCTATGAAACAGTTTTGATGGAATGAATATTCTTTTTTTTTTTTTGGTTTTGAGACTCACCATGGCGATGAAGTATACTTTCTTTTGAGGAATGATGAGCTTATCTCGAAGCCAGCGGTTTTTCGATGTCCGGTTAAGAAGACCCCAGTCATGAACAAAGTCCCAGTAAGTAGAGAATATAGCAGCTGCAGCTGAGGAGATAGCGGCTACCATCCTCCAAGCGATATCACCTTTATGGAAACTGTAAGCAGTTCTCAAGCAAACGGCTACTATAGTTAATAAGTACTTAAGTCCATTGTACCCTTGCTCCGGGTTCTTCTCCTCAAACAGCCGTCGCAGGCACTGCATTGAGTACATGTTCAGCTATTGAATGAATGCTTAGAGATGTTGAACTTTAATTTCCTTTGGAGATACCTGAAGGAGGCGGGAGACATAAGGGAGGACAGCAACAATGAACAAGAAACTGTTGTACAAACTAGTGTTACAAGTGTTCTTTCTGTGTCTGAAGTCTCCCCAACCATAGTAACAAACATAGAACTCGATGCTTCTAAGAGCTTGAACTTGGCTAGTAAACTGATCCGCCAAGAAGAAATCAGGCAATGTTACCTTGTAAAGAGGAGCGGCGAGGCAACGAAACACACAAGCGAGGAAGAAGTAGCGACTTGATCGGTAAAAGAAGTTGAATGGCAAGACTAGAACCAAAAACATGGCCTGCCAAAGTGGAAAATATTATTATGCCATTTTGTTAGTACAAACTCCACATTATCCAAGGTTTTAGAACTTACAATAAGTAGGAAAAGAGGAAGAAGTTCAGTTAATGTTTGATAGCCTTTGGTTTTGGGGTCTGCCTCCATGTCAAGATTGGCAAGAACACAAAGCAATGCAAAGACACCAATGGTGAAACCCACAAGCAGGACTTGTATGTAACCAAGTTCAGTGCCTTGCTTGAACCCAAATATGAAAGAATAGTTTACTTTGTAACGCCTCCAATAGTATATATTAGCAGCATACATTATTATGTGCAGCACGATAAACCCGAACAAGCTGCAAAAAACATCAGAGAAGACAACAACAATAACAACAACTAAGCAAACATCGTTCCATTTTTTTTTTTTGAAAAGCAAGTTTACTAAACTTGTTACCTATAAAGAGGGAACATAGTATTCATGTACTGCTTCTGGCCATCCCCCTGCAAGAGATTTCGGGTGCGGATGATCGCGACAAGAGCCACTATAAGAGAGAATACGCATCCAGCAGAGAAACCTGAAAACAGTATTCTCATAAGCAAATCACAAAGTTTGAACTCCAAAATCAAATGATGCCATATTCTGTTTTTTTACCAGTGGCGAATGTAATTCTGTGTCTCTCTCGTTTCGCTTTAGGCCGTAGAATGTTCATTCCTTTGGTTCGATTAGCATTTGCAAAATGCTTTATGAATGTGGCTTCAACACGCTCCATGAGTCGCACAACCTGAAATGAACAGAGGATGATCCAGAGAAGATCAATACCTAGAGAACAGAAACAAGAGGACTTGAGAGAACTAAGTAAACCTCTTACATCATCAGAGCTTCCAAGGTATGAACTATCAACCATTTTCATGTAATGCTTCGTTGCTTCCCTTGAAGTTATCTATTAAACACATTTCAGTTATATAGTACTCCCTCAGTTTTTTTGTTTTTTTTATTTGATGTTTTGGCTTAGTGCAAGAAGATTAAAAAATATATATTCTTTTAAAAAATATTTTTTTAAAATATAATTTTGAAATCATTTAACCAATTATAAAAAGATAGTCAAATTTTATTGGTTTGACAGTTTCCAATAAAGTTAAAAAATTAACCTTAAAAAGTCAAAATATCATATATTTTGAAACAACTAAAACGATCATATAATATGAAACTAACTGAGGAAATATATAAAAACCCTTCTTTTTTTTGATCAAAAACCCTTCAAGAACTCAAGTCAAAGTCTCAAATCTTACCTTATCATACTTCTTCAATACCTTCAAAAATGCCAATACATTCAAGAAACTGCATATACATAAATTCAAAACCAATCAATCAAAAATAAAAAGAAAATCTTAGTCTTACAAATAAACATATACGCACCTATAACTCTTGAGAAGCCTCAGCTTCTGATAAAACACGATGAAAGCGTGCCTCAGCTTCTCCTCGACTTTCATCAGATTCTCTCTGCTGAACTTTAAGTCGGTCTGCTTCGGAACCTGGAGAACTCCTTTGATGGTGGAACGAGGCGTCTCTATGGTGTTGTTGATACTCACTCGATCAAGAATATCTAACGGAGCTGGTCTCACTGCTCTCATCCTGGTCGTCTTCACTTCATTGACTGATTCTCTGGCTGCATTGTCTTCTCCTTGTTCTTCTTCTACATCATCTTCTAGTTGTTCAGCTCTGCTCGACGCTCCTTCCTGTATTGCCTCCATATGAGCTTGACTTCGAACTTTCACTACAAATTTGAATGTCGGTCTGGTAAGTTAGGTGACAATACGATTTAATGAACCGGAGCTTAATCAGAACCAATTATAATCCGCTTTGGATGTAGTGGTTTACGCTGACCGGTACAGTACAAAGCTAAGAGTAAAGTTATAGTACTCCTTATTTTTTTTCACACATATTAATATTTTTATTTATATTTGATAATTAATGAAAAATAGAAAACTAAAAAAATTGATAAATATATGCATTAAATTTAGAATGACACTTAAAATAAAATAAAATAAAATTTAAAATCAAAATGAATTTTAATAGGAAACAAAGTATTTAAGTAGTCCAAAAATGAAACTAACAGAATTCAGTAGATCAATTAATTCGTGGTTTACTGCTCGAACCGGGGAAAATTGAACCAATTCAAGTCCGGTTTTGTAGCAGATTGGGACGAAAATAAAATAACCGGTTTAGTACTATCAGATTTGATGTGACCGGACATAAAGAAACCTTTAAATTTTTGTCGTTTTCTGTCGGGAAGTGAGTGAATGAGTGAGTGAGTTAGGTGGAATAGTAGAAAGGTGAGTTGTGTATGATTGCTTACTGGACTTAGCTCCGGCCGGAGTAGAAGCGGAGAGAGTAGCGGCGGAAGTAGCGATATCGGAAGCCAAACGGCTGATCTCCACCGTCCGTTCATCCCATCCCCACCCTTCTGGATTCTCAACTTTGACACGAAACGCTATCAAAGCGTCCATCTGTTTGTTAAGCACCACCGCTTCTTTCAACACTTCTTCAACTTTCTCTTTGTAAAACTTACTCACTTTGTTGAACTCGTCGTCTAGTCTCCGGAAAAACACCAGCTCGTACTCTCCTCCTTCCTCCGCGGCCATCAGAAACGTCGTCTCGCAACCGCGATCCGCCGTGGTGTTCACAAGAATCGGCCCCGTAGTTGTAGTCGTCGTTAACTGCACCCCTTCCTCGACGTCGTGAGAGTTGCCGTGTCTTTGTCTTCTTGAAATTGAGACTAAGCCGCTAAACGCGCGGTAAAGTGTCATATTCCGGTTTAGTCCTTCACCGCCGAGGTGATTCTTGGCGCCACCACGTGGAGCTGCATTGTTGGTTCTGCGTTTGAACCGGATGATTTCTTTGAGCAGGGTTTTGAGAAAGCCGTAATCCATGTAAGCTTGTTGCCACTCTGGCACCATCTGAGATGAAAACTCCTTCCCGAACTTCATTTCGCTTCTTGTCGCTAATCTATGTACTTAGTTTTTTGTTTAATGTTTGGTTTATGTCTTGTGTTTCTCTGATGAGGACCAGAGCACTCATGTTCGTTTATATATACACCTAGGTCAAGGAGAGAGACTGAGACAACGAGAGTTGTTATGATTAATTTAACATTTGTGTAATTTAATTATGACTCTTTTTTTTTTTTGCAAAACACGATTTAGTTATGATTAAAAAAGTTTTATCATAATAAGAGTGCTTTATAGCTTTTCATCATCTTTATTGAATTCTTGTTAACGTGTATTCAACTTTAGAGCGCGTGAGGAATTATATGTTCATATATAGGTAAATAATATTCGATTTTTATTTTTACCATCAGTTATATATTTAAGTTGTCAGGAATACGAAGCCGAGCATTTCGTTTAACAAGTTTTCTTTACAGTATAATTGCACCATCGTATTTTCGGTTAAAAAATCACGTTGATCTTGAAAAAGTAGCACAAAAATTCAAAATTTTTTAACATATTCGATTTTAGCTGAATCCATTAACCACTATCGTCTCTTTATTTATATATTCATAGTGGACGACCCTAGTCTCATTCTTTCAAGACCCATATCATATACCGGCTAGAGGTCAATGTTTAATGTCTTTTATTTGGTAATTGTCATTTCAAAAGCAGAGAAATCAATTTGAATAAGTCCTTGATGAAAATGATTACATGCAAGTAATTCATTGTGGAACATCGAACATATCTAATTATTTCATATAACTCTTTGTAACAAAAACAAATTAGTTACTTGATATCACTCAAATAACGTTGTACGTTTTACCAAAAAATAATGTTGCACGTTTTACCAAAAATTAAGGTTGCACTGATCTTTTCTACGTAAAAACGTACGTACGTGCAAAGAAAAGAAGAAAAAAAATCATGTGATACAATACGACCCGGGAGTTACAATTCATAGAATCACTCTGAGATTTTTTTTGGTTAAAACCTCTGATATATGCGACAAGAATAGTTATCTGTAAGACTGTAAGATCAACACTGATTGTAGTCCTCGAGTGATGGATATTCATCGACGGTAAAGCCAACTCACAATGTCCATCATCTTTAGTTGCTTATCCCTTTGAACCTATAATCTAGTTTCATTGTATATTGAACCATTGGTTTCAGTATAAATGATGAACGTACGAGAGATGTAGTTTGTGTTCGTAAACATCTCTATATATATATATCTATAATACTATTTGAGAAATTACTTTCTCATGTGGCGCATTCACGTTAATTTTCACGGTAGTTAATTACCATGATATCTTTAATGAATTTTTAAGCACATTGTTATCAAAAGAGAACTATCTATAATAAAGCCATATTTTTATATTTATAACTATTTTATATATTTATAACATGTGATTTAATAGATTTTCCTCACGTAAATTACATATTAACTTAATTATTATATTATAATGTGGGTGACCTATAAGCAATTTACATATTTCCTCATACATTAAACAATTTGTTTATTTTAGTTATTTTCTTAATAGAAAAGGAAACTATGTTTAGTTAGTAAGGTTTATAAGGAAGCTAGAATTATACAAATTATCATTTTTTCTTATTTAATTACCTTTTTGTTATTTTCTGATATTCAATTTTGATATATTTTTATAAACCTAAGGTGATAACCATACAATTTTCTACGATACTATACTTCTTCCTTTTATCAAAAAAAAAACTTCTTCCCTTTCTAATCAATTTTGATATATATTTTATAAACTTAAGGTGATAACTATAAAATTTTCTACGATACTATCTACTTCTTCCTTTTATCAAAAAAAACTTCTTCCCTTTCTAATCAAACTTTATATATGTATATATATATCTATATGTAAAATACTGTTTGAGATATTATTATTAATTATTTTTATTTAAATTTTTGTTATATTTGTTTCCAATTCACCTTATCATCAAAAAAGCAATATCTTTATAAATATGTAAATAATACTTTATATTTAAAACATATATTTAGTAAAAACGAATTTTCTATTATATTGCTCAACAAAAAATTTAATAGAAAAGGTTAATATCTTCAAAAACGAATTTCCTTTTATATAACTCAAAATGAATTTTCTACATCAATTTTTATTATTTAAGGTATGTAAATGATAAAAAACGATTTTTCTATAAATCAAAAGAAATATAATATAAAAGATAATATCTTTAGTATGAAAATTATATCTAAACCCTATAATTTAATATAAAAATATATTTTATATTATATATAAAAAATGTATTATTCAAAAGGAAATGTATTTAATTATGAATTAATATCAATGTATAACATGTTTAATGGAAAAAAATCCTAAATCACGTTGGTTAAATTAGTTTTCTAATTATGATAAAAAATATCTATATCATTAATAAAATAAATATATCAAATCAGTCGGAAATTGTTTTAAGATATTAAAAAATATAGATGTACAATATCTAAAATTTAACTTTATCCACTAAAAATCATGTTTTACTCTGTAAAAACCACATTCATCGTCTTTGTTGTAGAAATCTACTCATCTTTGAATCGATGAAAATCAAAGTGAATATCATAAACAACTATATAACTGAAGAAGATTTCAAATAACTCAGTTAGCTACACATTTTATCAAGTCATAACTTTTGACTTGTAACATCGTCATTTAAGGGTTTTAATACTTATAATGTTTTTTACTCCGTCAAAAATAAGACTTCAGTTTAGTATGCGGTGCATACAATTTTCACTTAGTGTTGTCTTCACCAAAAAAACAAATATGTTGTTTACAAAGAAGTTTTCTTAAATATTAAGTAGATTTAATTGAGTTTATGTTAATGTGTAACTTTTTTATTGTAAGGTTATATTTTAAATAATGCAGTTTCAGACTGGTCTTAAATAATATTTTTTTATTTTTGGAATTTTATTAGTTAGAAATTTTATAAGTGATTATAAAATTTCAACTATTCAAAAACTCCAATATAAACCCAAAATTAAAAACCATATAAACAATAAGAAACTAATTGCACTAGATTAAAATCAAACTAGAATTTTAGAAACAAATATCATCGCAAAGTTAAATATTCTTTAAAATCAAACACATCAAAACATCACAACTTAATAACTCAAAAAATATGTAAAACTAAACAAAACAAAATTAAATATTAATAATTGTTGCAATTTAGTTTTTTCATAAATATTCATTCGGCGTATATACGCGGGTGAATCACCTAGTATATATATATAGATGAATCATAAACTATAAGTGCACAAAAAAAGATGAATCATAAACTATGATGTTTAGTTTTGCTGAACAATCGTGAGGTAGATAGCTATTTGTTATTCAAAATATTGGAGTGATCAGAATCAGTACAGCAGTCATCTAGAAACAAAGAATTATCGGGGGATCTTTCATATGTAAATAAATACATAAAATATGGATGTGTGTAAAATATTCGAGTTGACCGTTAATATATAGACTATTAGCATAAGATTTGACTATTCGAGTTTCATCAACCATTCAAACACGTATATGTTCGTGGGAAATAGTTCTTGAATAAATTTAGAAAAGACTATTAATTAATTGAATAGTAACCCTGTTAATTTGACTATTTAATGGTAATAGAAAAATATTGAAAGTCTAAGGGTAATTAGTTAATCGTTAATAAAAAAGGTTTTGTTGATCCACTTTGACCATATTTATTAATTGAACATTCAAACACGCATATGTTCATGGGAAAAAAATAAGAAAGAAAAACTGAAAAATCAGGAATTTTGTTGACTAATTCCATTCCAGGATCACCCATAGTATTGGGTGGACTATGTGAACTACCACGACGAATGATCTCAATACTCAGACTAGAGGTAGAACCTTATGTTTATATGTTTAGAAAAAAAAATATATATTCCTCTGTTTCAAATTAGTTGATCTTTAAGGTTTATGCACACATTAAAAATTGTTGACTTTTATTCATTTTGCCTAAAATTACATTAACTAAAACTAATCAAACCAACAATTTTTTTTATTATAGAATATAAATAGTCGAAACCACCAAATAACATAAAAATTTGCATAGAATTTTGAAAACATCACTTAAATTAATACACAACTAAAATCCCAAAACATCAACAAAAATGAAACAGTTTGATGGACTTTGGTGGCTAAAGAGTATACTCAATGAAACTCTAATCATCTTTATCTTCATCTTCATCGTAGTTGAATGGTAATGGGACAGACTTGAAGGCTCTGTATTTCCCAACATTGTTCAAATGCTCATTCTCTAATCTGTTTTCCACGAACCAGACCAAGAAACAAAACCACAGAGAGTCACTAAAGACAGAAGACAGCCTCCTGTCCAAAAAAATGATATGAGTTTTGAAGTATTTTTTTTTACCTGAAAAAATTCCATATACCACGACGAATGATCTCAAGACTAGCAACAACGGTAATCATCGTCTCCCTATGCATGAAGGAGAATTTGAAATCCAGAACCGTTTGGATCCACGCAAATCTCAGCAGGACATTCAAGATCTGAATACATGTTCTTAAAACATCAGTTGCTATGAAACATGTTTTGATGTAATATTTTTTTTAATGGTTTTGAGACTCACCATGGCGATAAAGTATACTTTCTTTTGAGGTATGAGAAGTTTATCCCGAAGCCAGCGGTTTTTGGATGTTCGGTTTAGAAGACCCCAATCATGAACAAAGTCCCACCAAGTAGAGAATATTGCAGCTATAACTGAGAAGATAGCGGCTAAGACCCTCCAAGCGACTTGATGTTTCTGGATACTGTAAGCAGTTCTCAAGCAAACCGCCACTATAGTTAAGAAGTACTTGAGTCCATTCCACCCTTGCTCCGGATTTTTCTCCTCAAACAGCCGTCGCATGCACTGCATTGAGTACAAGTTTAGTTATTGAATGAATGCTTAGAGATGTTGAACTTTTTCTTTTGGAGAGAAGAAACTATGTACCTGAAGGAGGCGAGAGAGATAAGGGATAACAGCAACAATGAAGATGAAAGCCTTGTAGCTACCAGTATTACAAGTGTTCTTTCTGTGTCTGAAGTCTCCCCAACCATAGTAACAGATGTAGAACTCGATGCTTCTAAGAGCTTGAACTTGGCTAGTTAATTGATCTCCCAAGAAGAAATCAGGCAATGTTACCTGCAGGAGAAAAAAGACGAGAAGTGGAGGGTTGGTTGAAGCCCTACTACAATAGGAATTTACAACAGTCTCTTTGGTCAATGACATTTTTCGATCTTTACCTTGTAAAGAGGAGCGGCTAGGCAATGAAACAAACTGGTGAGAAAGAAAAGGCGAGTTGAGCCGTAAAAGAACTTGAATGGCAGGACAAGAACCACAAACATAGCCTGTAAAAGTGGAAGACAAATGTACCACAGCTATTATTATGACATTGTGTTTAATGACTGATTTTTTTATATTTATATCACATATATGTCTTTTTGGTTTAATTATAAGAATCAAGTTCACACTAAAATTAAGGATTCTGCTATAAAAGCCGATACCATAATGACTCGGTTTCGATTAATATATTAGAATTGTAGTGTATTATTAATGATAATTTTCTGGGCTTCCAACTTAAAACCAATTGGTAATTAGTGGATTGGCTCAAGTCCCTTATATATTACTCAAGTCCCTTTCATATTTCCGATGTGGGATCTTCTCTCCAATACCCTCCCTCGAGATAATGGTACGTATAACCATTAATCTCGCAGAATCCATCATACCCCCTCCGAAATCATGCTTTATTTTCTACCGATCTCGGCGGAACTGAGCCTTCTATAGACCATCAGTTAATGGGATGATCGAGCCACTGTTCGGACCGGATTAATGGGTCAGGGTATTGGGCCGGCTCTGATACCAAGATAAGTTTCCTGGGCTTCCAACTTAAAACCAATTGGCAATTAGTGGATTGGCTCAAGTCCCTTATATATTACTCAAGTCCCTTTCATATTTCCGATGTGGGATCTTCTCTCCAATACCCTCCCTCGAGATAATGGTACGTATAACCATTAATCTCGCAGAATCCATCATACCCCCTCCGAAATCATGCTTTATTTTCTACCGATCTCGGCGGAACTGAGCCTTCTATAGACCATCAGTTAATGGGATGATCGAGCCACTGTTCGGGCCGGATTAATGGGTCAGGGTATTGGACCGACTTTGATACCATGATAAGTTTCCTGGGCTTCCAACTTAAAACCTATTGGCAATTAGTGGATTGACCCAAGTCCCTTATATATTACTCGAGTCCTTTTCATATTTTCGATGTGGTATCTTCTCTCCAATAATTAACCATGTTTCCTTGCCATTTAATAAAGTATTTACTTCAATAAAATTATGGACAAAACTACAAAAACATAACTATAAAAAATATATAATCCATATAGGCATATGAAGTGGTGGTTACAAAATGAGAAAAGGTGTGATTGTTAATGTGATGTCTTCTATAGAATAAAAACAAGAATCATTAACATCTCTGAGAAAAAAACAAAAAAAAATTCTAACATCCACATAAAATAGTTAAATAAAAATTTGTAATATTCTCCATCAAAATTCATTTCTAAGGAATTAAAGGTATAAGGGGAGAAAAATCAATTGGTGAATGGATCTAATACCAAACCGATTTGATCATTGGATCAAGGTTAGTTTTTCTTTATTTTTTTAAAGATATATTATGATTAAATAAAACCAAACCTATATGAAATTATAAAAGGGGTTTACACTTACAATAAATAGGAAAAGAGGAAGAAGTTCGGTTAATGCTTGATAGTCTTTCGTTTCGGGATCTGCCTCCATGTCAAGATTGGCAAGAACACAGAGCAATGCAAGGACTCCGATACTGAAACCCACAAGCAGGACTTGTCTGTATCCAAGTTCAGTTCCTTGCTTGAACCCAAATATGAAGGAATAGTTTACTTTGTATCTCTTCCAGTAGTATATATTAGCAGCATACATTATTATGTGCAGCACTATAAACCCGAACAAGCTGCAAGAAACATCAGAGAAGACAACAACAACAGCAACAACAAAGCAACATTGTAACAACACAAATGCTCGATATAAATACTTAAGAAGAATGGACAAGAATACTAAGTTGTTACCTATAAAGAGGGAACATAGTATTCATGTATTGCTCTTGGTCTTCCTGCTGCAAGAGGTCTCGAGTGCGGATAATCGCTGCAAGAGCCACGATAAGAGAGAAAATGCATCCACCCAAGAAACCTGGAACCAATATCCTCATAAGCACCAAAAAGTTTGAACTTCAATTTTTTTTCTTTTTCTGATGCGAGTTAATGACTTTATATTTTATACCAGTGGAGAATGTAAGTCTGTGTCGCTCTCGTTTCGCTTTAGGCCTTAAAATATTCATTCCTTTTGTTCGATTAGCATTTGCAAAATGCTTTATGAAAGTAGCTTCAACACGCTCCATGAGTCGCACAACCTGTCACAACAGAGAATCAAGAGAAGTTCAATACTGGAGAGAATAAAAACAGAGGATTTTTTTTCCTATTGGATCAAAATTTAATAAACATCTTACTTCATCAGAGCTTCCAAGGTGTGAAGTTTCTACCATTTTCATGTAAGGCTTCATTGCATCCCTAGAAGTTATCTATACATAACACACATTTTCAGTCATATAAATTATATAAAATATAACGCCAAGTCAAAGTCTATAATCTTCTTTCTTTTTTTTTTACCTTATCGTACTTCTTCAATATCTTCGAGAACGCCAATACATTCAAAAAGCTGCATATACATGATTTAAAACTCATTAAACATATTAAAAAGAAAATCAAAATCCTACAAGTACACACCATACGCACCTGTAGCTCTTGAGAAGCCTCAGCTTCTGATAAAACACGAATAAAGCTTGCCGCAGCTTCGCCTCTACCATCATCAGATTTTCTCTGCTGAATTTTAAATCGGTCTGCTTCGTTATCTGGAGAAATCCTTTGATGGTGGAACGAGGCGTCTCTTTGGTGTCGTTTAACCACACTCGATCAAGAATATCTAGCGGAGCTGGTCTCATTGCTCTCATCTTGGTCGTATTCACGTCTCTAGCTGCGGTACACGCCGAGGCTCCATTTGATTCTTCTTCTTCTTCTTCTTCTTCTTGAACAACATCTTCCGTTCGTCCAGTTCTGCTTGACCCTCCTTCCTGTATAGCCTCCAGATGAGCTTTACTAACGTTTACTACAAATTTGAAATATCGGTTTGGTAAGATTAAGAATAAGAAAACATTTATGAATAAAAGAAATTAAGTGATGCACGCGTTAAAAACACCTAGTATTATAGTAAATTTAGTCCATGAATCTCAATCTAGGTCTAACAGCAAAACAAAATTTGAGACCAAATAACCCTTTTCAACTCCAATTTTATTTCTTCATTTTTTAAAATTAATAAATAGTAAGTTCACAGATTCATAAACTTGGCCATCTTTTGGAATATGGAAATGGAGTGGTCGAACATGATCGAAATTTAAAAATTTAGATTTATAAATGCAGTATCTACAACTTAAAATTTAAAATATACTTCTTAATTTTATGCTTATAACTACAACTTAAAATCTTATTATATACTTCTTAATTTTATGCTTATAACTACAAAAAATGTTAAATATATAAAGACTGAGCAGTAAATTTTTAAAAGTAATCATTGTTTCATTAAACATATCGATAATATTTTTTTGAACAGAGTCCCAAAATAATTTAAGAGGGCCCTGTTAATAAAATAATGAGTTCATAGATTAACAAAAAAATTGTAGGAAATTAAAGTAGATAGGCATGTGTATGATTGCTTACTAGATCTAGCTCCGGCGGGAGAAGAAGCGGAGATAGCCGCCGCGGAAGAAGCTATATCGGAAGCCAGTTGAGTGATCTCCACCGCACGTTCATCCTCTTCCCACCCTTCTGGATTCTCAACTTTGACACGAAACGCTATCAAAGCGTCCATCTGTTTGTTGAGCACCACCGCTTCTTTCAGCACTTCCGCCACTTTCCCTTTGTAAAACTTACTCACTTTGTTGAACTCGTCGTCTAGTCTCCGGAAAAACACAAGCTCGTACTCTCCTCCTTCCTCCGTCGTCATCAGAAACGTCGTAACGCAACCGTGATCCACGGTGGTGTTCACTAGAATGGGACCCGACGTCGCCGTCAATGGTACACCTTCCTCTAGGTCGTCAGAATTACCGCGTCTATGTCTTCCCGGAGTTGAGACTAAGCCGCTAAACGTCCGGTACAACGTCATTTTGCGGCTTAATCCTCCGCCGTGTTGATTCTTGGCGCCACCACGAGGAGCTGCATGCTTGCTTCTGAGCTTGAATGCCATGATATCTTTGAGACACTTTTTGAGAGAACCGTAGTTCATGTAAGCTTGTTGCCACTCTGGCACCATTTGAGACGAGAACTCCTTCCCGAACTTCATTTCGGTTCTTGATATCTAATTATGTTTCTGTTTATTTTTGTTGGATTCTATATTTTATGTTTCCATAATGAGACCAGAGGACTCGTATTTATAAGGGTAAGTTGGTTGATACCAGTTCAGTGGGTCGAGTTAAGAATATAGAAAATGTAAGGGCATCATGAACTTCACAAAATATTTTTTTATTTTTTTTTTTTGTTTGTTTTTTGTTTAAAAAAAAAAAATTAATTAATCGGACCAATCGCGGGCCGTCACGTGCCGTGGGGCCCGCGCTACAGTGATGCCCCGGGTTCAGTGCAGTGACCCTGCAGGAAACAGGTTCACTTCTTTTGTTTATTTTAATTTTTTTTTTCGAAAACTGTGTGAACTCTCCATGGAGTTCACTGATGCAGATGCTATCATACGTGGATGTTCATATCTTTCAGCTAAGGGTGGACAAAAAAACCGGAACCCAAGTACCGAACCGAACAGATCCAAACCAAATTTAGGAATCACCTAACCGGATACTGAAATTTTATACTTGAAGAACCGGAACCGAACCTCTACTGAACCGAGAACCGAATAAAACCCATATAGAACCGGATGAAAAATTCTTATACACTTACCTTATACATTTATATCTTTATAGTTTATACTTTATACACTTACCTTTTTTATTGATCAACACTTAGCTTATACGAGAACCTCGTGTTTTTTGGATGTTTTATTCTCACAGTTTTGATTTTGGTTTCTTAATGAGGAAATCGTTTGAATGTTATTTTTGTATTGGTTTTGATTCATTTATTTGCAATTACATCAGATTAATTTGGGTAATATGGCTACAACGTAACTATTTAGAACCGAATCCGATTGGAACTTTTTCTGGTTCTAATATGGTTACTAAACTTCAGAAACCGAAAGAACAGAAAACCGAAAGAACCGAAAACTGAAAGGACCGACCTGATCTGACTCGAGATTTTCATGGTTCCTTAATGGTTACCAAACTTCGAGAACCGAAAGAACCGATACGAACCGAACCGAACGTCCACACACAGTTTCAACCATGATTAACCCGAGGTTTTTAGAGTTGGGTTCTTAGCGGAAGTTAAGAAACTGTTTCTTAACTTTTAACTAAAAAAGCTAAGAACCGGTTCTTAAAGTCCTTATTTAAGAACCGGTTCTTAGTTTTTTTAGTTAAAAGTTAAGAAACAGTTTTTTAACTTCCGCTAAGAACCTCATCCTAAGAATCCGGATTAATCATGCTCTCAGGAAATTGCATGGGAACTTCTGTTATTTGGAACTATTTTAAAATCTGTAAAAATCTATATAACTATTAATTAGAATGATCTGATGGGTTTTTTTTGTCGGCTGATGTGATGGTTTAGCTACAGGCCTTCAACATACAATTACATATTTCATTTACATTTTTATCATTTCCTCCAATTTTATATGTAACCACAAGTAAAGTTAATCTGTAATATATGTATATTCCATTTTCATTCAGCTAATTAAAGACATTTTATAACAAAATAAAAAGGTCTTATTTGTGAATTAATCATATTTGAAGAAGAAATTAAATAAATATCACTGATTTTGACATAAGGTAAGAATTAACATTTAATATATTTTTGATCCGGTTATATCCTTAATAGTAGCGAATAGAAGGTTACATATGTATAGAGTGGATGACGTTGATGTATTTTTGTTATGAACAAAAATGAATGTATATTACTTAATAGCACATCGCATAAAAAACCAACATCACAATATTATTTACCTCATACTTAGTCACTATAAATAGTAAAATAAATAGATAACATAGAATGTTTTTGTGGGAAATTTGGAAATAAGGAACAAAAAAACTTAGCTATTGTCCCCTTAGTACAAAATCAAAATTTGTCACTTTTGGACTTTCACTACCCTTCTTGTAAATAAAGATTATTTTAATATATTTACAATACAAAAAAATAAATAAAAAAAATAAAACATGAAGTTATCAAGCATGTGCATATATGAAAAATATTTTTGGATTAAAAAAATATTTATAATAGTAACTTTAAAAATGGACTAAATGTGTTAGAATATCAAATCTACCGTCTACGACGACTTAGAATATGCATTCTACCTAAGACAAAATGATCTACTATACGTAGAAGGCACAATACACCTAAAACATTTTGACCTACTAAAATAACAAATCTACATTTTCTTCTATGTTTTGTATATTTGGTAGATTATACGACATAATAAAAGTTCTCATATCTGTCCTGACAGAACATATTTTTTTTCCCACTTTTTCTTTATTTACGATCTCAGTTTTTTGCATCTACCAGTTCTTCTCTTTTCTAATTTTGGTAGAATGTAAGTTGTACTAGATTTGTAAACAAAATCTGAAAATTCAGGAAAAAAACGGTTCCCAAATATTCCCTAAATCTTTTTTTATTTCCTTTTTTAAATGTTTATCATTAGTTTTTGGCTGTTTTGTAAGATCATATGTAAACTAGCAGAAGTATGGCTAATATTTAGCTGCTTAAAGCCAAGGGAGTTTTAGCCAGACACAATCTTCCATGTCTTTTCTGAATAGTGGACGGGTTGTGATGCATTTCACAATCCATCAGCCTCCGTTACGCAAGTAACCATACGTCATTATATGTGCATCACGTACGCATACGCCTTATCCTAGTCTTCTTTGTTTCTTTCTCTTTTTCAAATTTTGAAAATGACTTGGAAAGGAATACTCTTGTTGAAAAGTCAGGTTTTAAAATTTGTGGTAGTGTTCAGCAAGACCAAAGTTGGATAATAATTTTTTTTCCTCAGTTTGAAGGGAAAACAAACATACAGTCTGAAAGCAAATCCTTAACAAGCTAGATTGGGCTCACTAGAGCTTTATTGAAAGTAGATATAAATAGCTCATAAAAATGTTCCTAGTTTCAATCTCTTACTCAGAGAGACATCTTGATCGTTCCTGCCTCCCCCTTGAGCCTTCTTCAGTCATGTGGTCTTTTAATTTGCAGTTCCGTATTTGTAAAACTCCATCCAACATCTCTTCTTCCACGGGATGTGTCTTGCCTACTATCACAAGACAATGCAACGGTGCTCCACAATCAACACTCTCCAATTGCTTCATCGTCCCCGAAAGTATCTTCTGGTCCTCAGCGCCAAGCCTCGCAAAACCCACACACTCTGTCTCTTCAGAGTACACAGAATCTCCACGCTTCTGCTCAACTTCCAGCAGCTGCTCATACTGTTTCTTCCCTCCTCTGCAAAGAGACTCGAAAGTAGGCTCCTTCACTCGGAGAGCGTGTGCAGTCCAAGAGCACGGATCTTCTCGTAAAAGCTATCAGGTCTCCAAGTCTCGGTAAAGAAAGGGGTCGAAACCGTCTCTCCGTAATGGTAAAGCTGCAGACGACAAATCCCAACATCGTTCATCACAGATGCGTTGTGCACCACCCTCTACGTGTACACCGAGTTTCTTAGCTCTAACAACAAGATCGCTATGCGTTGTAGCTCTGCAACAAACACACAAAAACAAAACAATTCAGACAGTATCTAACTAACTAAACGACACCGTCTAACTAGATTCAACATTACCCAAAGGGATCACCGATTCACCAACAACGAGAAAAGCGATATTTTCTGAGATTTCTTGACGGCCTCGAGTCCTCTCAGGGTTATGTCGCTTTCGTCTCCTAAAAGCTTAATTGAGGAAGAGTTGAGCTTTATAAGATTAAAAGCTTAACAATTGATCAACTAAATCTAACACAAAGACAAATCTATCAGCAACATAAGTGAGTTTAGGTTTACCTGGTGATGTTCGCAGAGAGCCTGGGTTGGAGACGATTGGATTTTGGACCTTTTTAACTTCATTTACTTTTTACTATACTCTAAAACTTACTAATATCATATTATAACTATATTTAATTAGTACTTATGTTTTTATTATATTTATAAATCTAAATAGTAAACACCAAGGACTAAAGTGGGTTTTCCTTATAGTTTGTAGGACAAAGATTAGTAAAATTATTCTAAGGGACAATAGCTAAATTTTTTTTGTTCCTTATTTCCATATTTTCCTTCTTCTTTTTAAAGGTATTTCTTATCACCTAAATAGTATAGAATATTCCATTCACAGCTACTAAATACTAAACTCAACCCAAACTTTTAAATACTAAACCCTAAATTGTAATCACTAAACTCAAATCCAAATATAAATTATAATATATATTTATAATGTTTAACTCATCCACAACTCATTAATAAAAAGGGCAATTCTCTCACATGGATCTTTTTAAGTTTTTGTCACAAAAATAGACCTCAAAAACTAAAGTGACCAAAATAGCATTTTTTATTTTGAAAATTTTAAATTTTATTTTATTTTTAACATTTGAAATCCTACCCCCTAAACCCCGCTCCTCAACTCTAAACCATAAACCTTAAACTCTAAACCCTAAATCTTAAACCCTAAATTTCACCCCTTAACTCTAAACCCTAATGTCTAGATTAATTAACCCTAAGGATATTAGTGTATATTTACTTCTTTTGATAAAACATTTAAGTCTATTTTACTCATTTTTATTTTTAAAATCTATATTTATGACAAAAACTTTTTAGGTTCTATCCTAGAAAAAAATTCTAATAAAAAACTCACCCCAAATTTTAAATACTAAACTCACCCAAAATGTTCTATTCCATTTTGTGATAAGTAAATATTATATTCGATGTATCCAAAGTAGTATAATATTATAACAATTAACATAATCCTTAAATACTAAACAGTATTTCAATCCTCCTAGATATTAAATCCTAAACTCCAAAGTTTAAATCCAAACCCAAATGTAAAATATGATTTATAGTTATAATATTTTAAATAAAATTAAAATATGAAAATAGTATATAATATTTTGTACTATTAAATTATACTATCTAAAATGGAAAGAAGAATATACTTCTGAACTAAATACATTTGTGTGGTTGAAAATGAGATGAAGTCAACAACTTCAGATAGATACATAATTTAATTTGTTTTACTTTGAAGGTTCTGCCGGTTACGAATAAGGATAATATGGTAATATTATATAAAATGCATGTGATACAGTGAAAAGATAGGATTTTTGTCCATAGAGTGAATTATAATTTTATTGAACGTGATACGATGCAATTTCCCAAATAAAATCAATTACTTTATATTCTAATAATTATATATTATTCAGTACTCTATACAATTCAAATATAAATAGATGCTTCTTATATTGGTTCTTTTTTACTACATTTCTTCATGACGAAACTGAACAATGCCTAAATTTAGGCTTAAATAATTCGTCGCAATTGTATGCAAAAATTCCCCTTTTTTTTTGAGAAAGAGCTTCAAGAATTTAAAATTTCGTTGAGGGATATATCTAATTAGTAGGAGTAAATATACTATTATTTTATAAGTAAATTTTCTTATTTGTCATACTCTTTATAACTTTAATGAATTTGTTTACTTGTCATCTTTTCCATAATTTGAATTTGGTTATTTGTCTTCTTCTCCATAGTTTTAGTGAATTTTATTACTTGTCATCTTCTATATTATTTTAGAATAAATTACTAGTTTAATTAATATTATTATTTAAAATTTTATTTTAACATATATATTTATCATGATATTTAAGATAATTAATAAATATTAATCTATTCTACAGATTTATATATTATTGTTTAAGAAATAATAATATGTAATCATCATGATATTTAGAACATTCAATTAATAAATAAATATTAACAATTGATATTAACAATATATACCAATAATATCATCTAATATTTAGTGACTAGTAATATAACCAGTTTCTCTGATTCTTATTGAAAATATTGATCCAAATACAAATTAAAAATTATATATAAGTATACTAATTTATTTTAATTAATCGGTTTCTCCGGTTCATTCAGTTAATATACTGAATCATATCCATATACTGCAGTTTTTTAAAATAATATTCATTCAGTTTATTTGATACTACCAAATCTAAACTATTTTTTCTATTTTGGTTCCGTTTGGTTTTAAATGGTTTGAGTTTACCGGATTGAACATTCCACTATTGTTATTTTGTTGACGTTTTATGGGTTCTAATTTTTTATAATCCTTTCAATGGATAAATAAATTGTTACAAGTTATTAAATATGTTAGTCGTGTAATAATAAATTTTAGCGGTTAATTTTTAAATACACAAAAACTAATTGTTACAACATTACAATCTTTAAAAATATTTCACAATAGATATGGCGGATAAATTAATTATTATACAACATTATATATATATATTAGCCGTTGAATACTGAATTTAAAAGACTAAACCAAAAAATAAATTGTTATAAAATATTAGATATGCCAGATAAATATTTTTTATATATAGTTAAATATGTTAGCCATATAACAATGAAGTTAAAAATTAATTCAAAATTACATGTAAAATATATAAAATGTTAAATGATATTAAATATGTTATCGGGTTAAAAATTGAAAAGACTGTTATATGCTATTAGATATATTTCCGTTTTTTAGAGAAATGTAAAACTTATTTAAAATACATTTGGCTAGAATCTGTGTGTTAATCCACTTGATTTTGTTATGAGTCATTAAAGCAGATGTACAAAGATTGATTACATAGCCAAAAAAATGAAGGCGATTTATGATGGTGCATATAAGTACATGTGCTGAAAATAGTTGTGATGTGGTCCATGCGACTGGAAACTAGAGAACTTTTTGGTTTCTCTGCCTTCCAACTGTGCAAGAGAGAGAAATTAGTGTTTCATATTTAATTTAAGCAATAGAGACAACATAGTAATTGCAACTTAAAAAAATTTTGGGGAACAATTAAAATGTGTATATACCTAAATACATGCTTGTGTGTGCAGATACTCTTTTTAATTTGGGTTTGTGAAGAAAGATAATAATGAATAGATACATATATATTTGGCAAAAGAAGAAAAGTAAGAAAATTAATTGGAAAATCATGATTTTGTTGACCAATCCCTGAAGTTGTGTTGGGTGGATTTTGTTGTTTTCATGAGAAAAGTTGTCAGACTTTTTTTTTATTTCAATCATATAATGTTGGGGGAACAAAAACATGTACTTAAGATTTTTCTTCTTGAACTTTGAGAAGTATAAATTGAATTTTCTTTATTGGGGTCACATATATAAAGTTAATATTTCCATTAAATAATACAGTATATAGTATTATAACAAAAAAAATTATATGAATTAGCGGGGTTTATGAAAATTTAAACACAAACTAGTGAGGTCAAAAACTGATTTAAACCCATTATTTTGTTAATTTTAAACAACCATACAGTAGAAATAATTTATTTATCAAATTCATAAGAATCAGGTGATCTTACTGTACTTTTCTTGCCTTCATCCCTGAGTATAAGTCAATCATAAATATTTAAATTTAGCATCGAACTATATAAACTTGCAGTTTTTAATAACTTGCCATTGCTTTTAGAGCATTACTGAATTATCACTTATCAATTATAACGTCAATAGTAATACAATTTTCAGCTAAGTATCTTAGACATATAATGCTAACAGTTTAACTAAATTTTAATTATAGAAGCTAAATTAGTTATATAATAAAAAGTTATTTAAATTGTTATACTTCTTAAAACATCTAAAAGAGAGTTGATCTCTTTTTTCTTCTTTTCGTATATTCTAATAACAATATTTTTTATTTTAAAAAAAACAATATTCATAAAAAAACACTCTCAGTTATCATGTTTTACCCACGTACGTCTTCTTTATCTTTTGTTGTTTTGTATTTCCAAAATTTTAAGTCAAAATTATAAATTTAAGAAACTAAGGGATGATTGGTATCTTTCGAAATCAATAAATCTCTATCACTTGGGATGTTGAAAATTACGATCATTGTGCACAGTGGTCAACTTTCTACATCTGTAGCACAAAAATCTACATCTTAAATTTTACAATAAACAAATAAAATCTACAATAAAATGAAAACTATAACAGCAACCAAGTCATGGCCTAATTAACAGGTGAAACAGTCACGTTGTCTAAATTTGACGATTTTTTTAATATAAAGAAAACAAGTATTGATCCACTGTCAACATTACCACACAAACAAACACACTTGGAAAAAGGGATAATATTCAAATGTGTTTGTAATTTCGAGTTGTATGACTAAAGTTGACTTGGGATTTTGGACTTGTCAATCAATTAACAATATTTACTTGTCGAGTACATCTTTAAAATATCTGTACAGAACTTGGGCCTCATTAATGGGCTTTTTATATTAGATTTTCCTATCTGTGATATAATTATTATTATCCACTCAACACTCTCTACCCGCCAATAGAAAACAACAATGACAGCCTCCGTCACCGTCGCGACGGGTTTTCTCCGTTCACCGTCAGTCTCAAAGTCTCAAAACACTTCCTTTCTCTTCACTCGTCAGAGAATCCTCCTGCCGAAGAAATCTTCGGTGAGACCCATTTCAGCTTCGACCTCAGAGCTGCCGGAGAACGTTCGGAGCTTCTGGAAGTGGCTCGGAGACCAAGGAGTGGTCTCCGCCAAATCCGCCGCGGAGCCCGCGGTGGTGCCGGAAGGTCTGGGACTTGTGGCCCGGCGCGATATCGGGAGAAACGAGGTCGTTCTGGAGATTCCCAAGCGGCTGTGGATAAGCCCGGAGACCGCGGCGGCTTCAAAGATCGGAGCTTTATGCAGCGGGTTGAAGCCGTGGGTTTCGGTTGCTCTGTTTTTGATCAGAGAGAAGTATGATGAAGATTCTGCATGGAGAGTTTATCTTGACGTCCTTCCTGAGTCTACTGACTCCACCATCTTCTGGTGGGTTTTGTCCTTTTCTGAACTATTATCATTAGCTTTCTTTATAGCTATCTAAACTTGTCTGATGAAATGTCTCCAGTACAGGTCAGAAGAGGAGCTTGCCGAGCTCAAAGGTTCCATCTTTTTAGTCCTTTCTCTTCTTCTTTCATTAGACAGCTCATTTGAATTTGTTTAGATTCATAACTATTTGTTTGTATCACTAGTAGTGTATGATAAGCAAATACATTGTTAACCTAGTAGTGTATCTTTTGGCTTAGGGACTCAACTGTTGAGCAACACACTGGGTGCGAAAGAGTATCTGGAGGATGAGTTCTCAAAACTGGAACAAGAGATACTACTTCCCAACAAAGACATGTTCCCATCCGGCATAACACTTGATGACTTCATGTGGGCGTTTGGGATTCTCAGGTCGAGAGCTTTTTCTCGCCTCCGTGGCCAAGACCTTGTCTTGATCCCTCTTGCAGATTTGGTAAAGCCTCCCCCCCTTGTATACAACTAACCAAAGACAATGATGCTTCTTCATCCACTTACTATAATGTTTTCTTTTGAACAGATAAACCATAACCCTGAGATAAAGACAGAAGACTATGCATATGAGATCAAAGGAGCTGGCCTCTTCTCTAGGGATCTCTTGTTCTCCTTGAAATCCCCTGTTTATGTCAAAGCAGGTGGGCAGGTAAGCTTCAACCACTCTTACTTATATACTTTAACCCGTCAAAGAGCGTACCATCTGGACCATCTCTTTCCACAGGTGTACATTCAGTATGATGTGAACAAAAGCAATGCAGAACTTGCTCTGGACTACGGTTTTGTGGAATCAAACCCAAACCGGAACTCATACACTTTAACAATCGAGATACCAGAGTCAGACCCATTCTTTGGGGATAAGTTGGACATCGCTGAGACTAACGGGATGGGTGAGACCGGTTACTTTGACATAGTAGAAGGCCAGTCTCTTCCCGCTGGGATGCTTCAGTACATTCGCCTTGTGGCGCTTGGCGGTTCAGATGCGTTCTTGTTGGAGTCTATCTTCAGTAACACCATATGGGGCCATCTTGAGTTGCCTGTAAGCCGTTCCAACGAGGAACTTATATGCCGTGTTGTCAGAGATGCCTGCAAGTCTGCCTTGTCTGGTTTTACTACCACCATTGAAGAGGTAGTATATATATGTTTGGACTCTTAACTTCTCATGTCTTTGTAAGCTACTTAGCATCATTTCTTGATTTGTCTTTTGTTGCCTTTTTGCAGGATGAGAAGCTTCTGGAAGAAGGGAAGCTTGATCCGAGGATGGAATTGGCTCTCAAGGTAAGGATTGGTGAGAAGAAGGTGCTTCAGCAAATCGACCAAATCTTCAAGGATAGGGAGCTTGAGCTTGATCTGCTAGAGTATTACCAAGAGAGACGGCTCAAAGACCTTGGTTTGGTTGGCGAGCAAGGGGAGATCATCTTCTGGGAATGAGAATTAGCGTATGTCTCGTATAGCTTACAGAACAAAACTCAGGGACAGAAAGAAAATCTTTAGTGAATCAGCATTGAGACATAAGAGTAGAGAAAGACCACCCATCTGTATGTTAGGCTATTGCCAAAACCGCCCTTTTTTGTGAAATTTCTGCAAGATGAGATACATAATCTTGTTTTACTTGCATCTTAACTCAAGTAAAAAAAATTGATCAAAAAATTTTTATTGATAAAAAAAAAAAACTTAAGTAAAAACAAATAAATCAAGATCAGCAACTATGCAGTAAAAATTTAGCAAAAATATTACAAAATTTATCTGAAGATAAAGTCCAACATTATTATTGGGCCTTAATTATATAAGCCCACTGTTGTTTAGGCCTAAAGCTAACCCACGTGTTACGACGAATTAAAAACTTACGCGTGGCACTGCACGTATTGACTTTCTTTGTCTTCTTCATTAGCCAGAGACAACGAACACATTGAAACTCGTCAAATCGATCTCTCCGTCTCTCAACATCATAGAAGCCATGGATCATCGTCGGAGCTCAATTGTACTAATAATCCTCTCAATCCTATCTCCAGCGACTCTCTCCATGCGCTACGAGCTACTCTCGGGCCACACGAAATGCATCTCCGAGGAGATTCACGCCAACGCAATGTCCGTCGGCAAGTACAGCATCGTAAACCCTAACGAAGATCATCCTCTCCCCGATTCCCACAAGATCACCGTCAGGGTAACAACACACACATTCCGAATAATCTCATCGTTCAGTTTCTCTTCCGGTGATTTTTAAGTATTATAATGCAAAATGTGTGTGTAGGTGACGTCACCGCAAGGAACGGCGTACCACGAGGCTGACGGAGTGAGTACGGGACAGTTCTCGTTAACGGCTGTTGAAACGGGAGATTACATAACTTGCATCTCAGCCGTTGATCACAAACCGGAGACGATGATGACCATTGATTTTGATTGGAGGTCGGGGATTCATACCAAGGACTGGTCTAATGTGGCTAAGAAGAGCCAAGTCGAAGTAAAGTCAAACTAAACTCATTACAGAGTGTTCTTAAAGATTGTTTCTTTTAATCTTTTGATTTTATTTGGGTAGATGATGGAGTTTGAGGTTAAGAAGCTATTCGACACTGTTACATCCATCCATGATGAAATGTTTTATCTCCGCGACAGGTAAACTTTACACGAACCAATAGAATGGTTCAAAACTCAAAGTCACACATCGTGTTGTGGTATGTTTGCAGGGAAGAAGAGATGCAGGAACTGAACAGAGCCACAAACACGAAGATGGCATGGTTTAGTTTTCTGTCGCTTGGAGTTTGTTTATCAGTCGCTGGACTTCAGTTTTGGCACTTGAAGACTTTCTTCCAGAAGAAGAAGCTCATCTGAAGACTCATTACCATCTAATATACACAACTGTATTCATTTTTGTTAAAGCATTATATGATCTTAACATCTCAGTGACCTGCAAAACTCAATCCAGCCCATGGAAAAAACCAAAGCCCCTTTTTTGTTGTTTTTTTTTCGTCACACCCTTTCTAGTCGTGTAATGTGAAACAAATGAAAAGAGGAAAACAAATAAACAATCTTTACAAAAGAGACAAGAAACATAGAATGGTAATAAGCAAACATAATGTTAAATCTCATGTTTTTGATTTGGTGTATTTATGAAGTGAATAAGCCCCAGTGGTGATCAGAAGGAAGAGTTTCCTTGATCTTTTCAAGTCTCTTGAGGATGTCCAGAAACGATGGTCTCTGGTTCATGTCTGCGTCCCAGCATTTCACTATCAACCTGTCAGAAAAATTAACTGGTTAGGTTTATATCGGTAAGACTATAACCGGTGTGCATAGGTTGTTTTGCTTACTCTCTTAAATCAGGTGTGCATCCTTTGGAACGGAAAGTAGGTCTGTGTCCATCTGATACATGTTTAGCTGCTTCATACGGCTCGTAGTTCGCAAACGGTGGCTCTCCTTCAAGCATCTGGAGACAATGTGGTAATGAAATTAAGGTTAAGAGTGTAGCGAGACAGAGATTTTCTTGTAGTCAGAGATGTTAGTACCTCGTAGAGTATCATTGCAAAGGAGAAGACATCGACTTTCTTGTCGTATTTTCTATGCTTGAATACTTCAGGAGCCATATACCGGTCTGGTTTGTTGCAGGTAACAAAGGGGATGAAGCTAGAGTAAAAAAGAAACACAATGTAGGTTTTAATATAGAACAACACTTACAGCTTCCGGTTTCGCCAGTCATTTTGTAAACATCATGAGAGTTTTGAACCTTTATGAGCTTACTAAGACCAAAGTCTCCAACTTTCAAGTGGTCTGCACTCGAATTAACCAGAAGAACGTTCCTGCAAAATATAACATGCAAGAACCGGTTTTACAAATTAGCAAATTTAAAATACAACCGAGGAGCTATGCAATTTTAGTTACCTTGGTTTAAGATCTCGGTGAATGATAACATTAGGCTCATTGTGAAGATATGTCATTCCTCTGTTAGCAACAAGTTAAAAAGAAAATAAAAAAACAAATTTTCACATAATATCTCAAATGGTAAGATTCAAAGTACCTAGCGATATCCAAGGCAAAGTTGACAGCAATAGCTGGAGTAAGACCACCCTTTTCTTTGAGGTACTGATGAAGATCTCCCTGTGACAAAAATAGATTTTAATCATATCTAGTTTTAACCATGGTGAAAACATTGCAGAGATAAAAAAAACAGAGGATAGTGGAAAGAGTTACCCCGCGTAAGTATTCAGTTATTAACATAAGAGGCTTTCTTTCGGTTACAGCTCCTAAGAACTGCACTATATTGGGATGGCGAAGCTTAACTAGCAAATCAACCTCATGCCTGAAGTCCTGACTGTATCAAAGCAAATACGAAACACAAGAATCTTAGGAGAGACTGTTACCATGGTGTGGGCTAAAATCCGTTGACGAAACTCATCTGCTAATAGCAAAAGAGAGAGAGAGAGATAACAACTTACATAACAAGTCTATCATCTGACAGAGACGGAAGAATACGTTTCACAGCTACTGGTGTTCCTCTCCAATAAGCTTTCACAATCTCACCAAAGGAACCCTGACATAAAAAAAAAATGTGACCAACCTCCCAATTAGTCCAAAGAAAGCCACTACATGAGCTCCATTGCATTGAACTAAACACGGATGACACTAAACTCAAAACTAAGATCAGAACTTGGTTTCAAATTAAACAAACCTTTCCAATCATGGCGGCATTAGAGAAATCCAGCTCAGCAGGTTCAATTTCCCAGTCACATTTCTTTGGAATTGGTGGTTGCACAGGCTTTGGTTCAAAATGACTCCCGTTTTGACCCTGCATACAGAATCCAATCAGCCACGTTCAAAGACTAACAGATCCACACACACACACACACAGAAAGTGTCTCTTTAAATCTCTGAACACAAGTACACCAAACAACACTGCATTTAAACAGCTGCTTCACAGGGAGACGGAATTTTCTAAATTTTGCAGTAATCTTTTAATATTCCATACCAATTAGTACATTAAGAATAAAATCTCTAAATAATCTGAAGCTAAAGAAGATCACAGAGAAATTCAAGAACTCACATAAGATAAACCGCCATGAGATTTCAGCAGCTCGATCATTTTCTGCTTCCTAGCACCTTCTGCATCAGCCAGAGGCTTCAAACAAACAACCAACACAACATTCAGATCAAAGGTTCCCAAAAACAAAGAATTACAATAAAGAAAAAAGAAGAAAAAAAACACTCACAGTGTTCTTCCACCTGTCCTGAGCGTTAACATCAGCACCAAACTCAATCAGACAATTAACAACGTCGATCCACCCATGAAGCGACGCCACGTGGAGAGGCGTCCGCTTATCGTAGTCTCTAGCGTGAACCAGAGACGGATCCTCCTCCAGTAACTTCCTAACTGCAGCCGCGTCGTTCTGGTGCGCGTGCCACAGGATCAGAGACGTTCTGCTCACGCGCGCCTTCTCCTTCTGTTTGTCGTACCCAGCGCTCGTTCCCGCAGCGGAAACGGCTTGTTCGCCGCCGTCTCCAGCCGCCGACGACGAATCGGAGCTCATCTGAAGCGTAAAGATGAGATTTTCTGGAAAAAGGGTTTCGATTAAAGTGGCTTGATTGCTTGAATTCTGGATTTTTTTTAATGGATTTTGCTTCTTTGGGTAATTGAGGAATCGATTCTTTTACAGTGGAGATGATGAAGAAGCTTGTAGCTTGTTCTCTTGTGTGAACGTCACCGTTAACTTAGCCGTCAAGTTGGAGACTTTTTCCTCCGTCTATTTTAGTGAGTTTGTTAACTCTGTCACCGTTATCTCAGACTTTTTCTTTTGGTCTTTATATTTTAGTGGCAGACTCATTTCACATTTATTTATTCCCACTGGATTTTCATGTTTGTTGAGATATTTTTTTGAGTTTTATGAAAAGTATATATTTGATAAAAAAAATGAACAATATATGTTTAAATTATCTGTGTTTCAAAATATACATATCTAAATTTATCTAGATTTTTTGTTTCTTATAGCTTTATATTATTGCCTACAAACTACAGTAGAATCTGATGTTAATACTTACAAAGAACTATTCATATTTTGTCACAGTCACTTAAAACTGAAATGAAGAACTATTATGAATCATATTAATAAATGTTATGGTTCTTGGGTGTGAAGGGGACTAAGTCAACGATCCGGATAACATGGCTCACATCTATCACATGACTGCTATAAATATACACGCATATGCCTTTAGCATCTACTTTCATGTGATTAAAAAAGTCATTCATGTTGATATAAAATCAATGCACTAGATATAGCTTTTTAATTTGTTTTAATCAACTAATCATGTATAGACAACTATAAACACTCGTAAATGTTTGGCCAACTAGGTCTTGAAAAACAACTAAATTTTAATCTCTGAATTAGGAACACGTATATATTGCAAAAACGTATAGAGATTATACAAAAACTCACCTAATGATCGTTACTGACACTAACTAAGCAATTGTGTTTGCTCCAGCTTAGGGATAAGGTAAGCCATTCCAAGGGTTTAAGACGGGTTGGTCATCACCAAGCTGTGTGGATTCTTGTCCAGTGAACAGCTCGAGCAGCCTAGCTACAACTGTACAAGGCTCAGTGTTATTAACGTGAAGCCATGACTAGTTCATGCATCGTTTAGCGAGCAACGCGTTGCAATAAGTCACCTTTTTCCTGCTTGGTGAACAACACGAAAACAAGTGTTGACGACAGTGCATACAAGCTGGTTGCTTAATTAGCATAACTGATGCTCTATTTTTCATGCATGCCAGAAGACCTGAAGTATCTTCATTAGCACAACCTCTTCTGTTGCAAGACTTGTCACCTCAAATCGGCAGATTGTCACAGAATCAACTACCAAGTGCATGGCGTCTTCAATATTTGTAGTATTTTGACCAACTACATTCAGACTAATTAGGATCTTGAAAATTGATGAGAAAGCAATGCTGGTAGATATATGGGCCACTATTTCAGTGGGCCTGTAGCAGGCTTGTAATTAAATGTCGCACAGTCCTTACCTTACTATATAAATTGCTTTGTATTCATAATAACACTTTTCTCATTTCAAAACAAGATGGAAAACTAGGCCTGGATGTTCGGATACCCGTTGGTATTCGGATCAGGTTTTTCGGGTTATCGAATTTTCGGGTTTACGCTTCTAGGTCTCATACTAAAATTTTATTAGTACAGATTGGGTTCGGATAATAACACTTCGGGTTCGGTTCAAAATTGTATTGCATCATAAAACCCATAAAGTAATCATATATCGTACGGATTCGGGTTATATCGGTCATTTATTAGAATTTTTATACTTATTATTATATATAATATTACCACAAATATTGAATTTAATAATTGGAATACTTATATATATTTCAAAATATTTATATTGACTATTAATTTCGGATTTTTTGGGTTATCGTTCGGTTTCGGTTAATAACACTTCGGGTTCGGATATTTTTTGTACCACCCTACAAGACCCGTTCGGGTATTTTTACGTTTCGGGTCGGATAACGGGTCGGGTTTTTCGGTTCGGGTTCGGTTCAGATTTCGGGTTCCGGATTTTATGTCCATGCCTATGGAAAACTAAAAGGAAATCGTATTAAATTCTACTATTAAAGAGTGTATGTCACAGAGTCACAGACAACTTGAACACACTTAGTATATATGCATTTAAATTCAGGCACAGTTGATTAGTTGAATGATTTTTTTTTCTTTGCTGTTGTTGAGTGAGTTGGTTGCCTTCGCTCCTCCGGTTAGTGGGAGACAATACTTTCCAGAATCTTATATCCCAAATAATGATTAAATTTTAATTAATATGAAATTTTTCGACATAAACTATGTAAGGAAATAGTATACAATGAACTTTTTATATATCTCTACATTTATATAATCATAATATATTATGACTTATATTGGCTTGTCTGATTAGGTATTCTTGCAGCCGAATGACATGTCTCTTTCATGTTTAATTAGTGTCAAAAAATTGAAGAACCATTTAATAAAGTATAGCATGTAAAGTTATCAGTCTATGATTTACAATATTCATGATATAACTACATAGCTACTTGCTAGATATATGAGTTGTGGAAATGGGTAAATGTTTAATGAGAAGTGATCATGTAGTCAGGTGAAAAACGAATGAGAAAAGTTTTGTAAACCAAAATTTATGTAATTTAGATATTCATATGATTCAGATCTGTAAAAGAACTTCGTATAGAGAGACTTTTGTTTTCATTTGACATACATCTAGGTATTTGGTATTTGAAAATGAAATTCAATATCAAACCAATAATCGTTAGACATCCACCCCTAGATTTATAGACATTTAAATAATGTGGACTACAGTTGGCAAATGGCAATGTTCTCTGAGGTCTACACACGTTCAAGTATTTGTCTGGAACGTATCTGCTCTTGTATTTTTATATACAGAAACTTATATGATATATTTGGTATCCACCCAACTGCACCGTTTCTGTTTTAAGAAGTATTCAGAATATTATGTAAACTAATTAGACAATAATCGAGATTTATAGTTTAGTTTTCTCTACTGTAGTATACTTGTTGTGTTACTGTTACTGTCTAAAGTTAATCGCGTGTATAGGAGGTAAAAATGATTAATATCTAAATCATATTTAATATTTCCTCTGTTTCAAAATACATGAAAGTTTTAAGATTGTTCACAATTATTAAAAAACTTATTTTTTATTTAAAAATATCATTAAAATATAAATTAAAAGTTATTCAAACAATCACAAAACATATTACAAAATATCATTGGTTACATAGTTTTTGATAAAGTAAAAAAATGCATTGATATATGAAAACATCATCTATTTTGAAACATCAAAAACTCCCTAAAATATCATCTATTTTGAAACAGAGGGAGTATTAATTATCTGAACTTTTATGAAAAAATTTCATGTTTACCACTTTCATGGTATCATTTTTCATCTTTACCACCACTAAAATGACATTTTCAAAAATATCTTATTCATTAAGTGGCAAAAAACTCTTATACCCGTGTTCTCTATATATATAATAAATCACTTTTTAAATAAAAATAAAAAAATCATTTTTTATGTTTTCAAATTATACTTTTTTAAATTTGAATTTTTTATAAATTTTTTTTTGATTTTTTTTAATTTTTTTCAAAATTTATTTTTGAAAATCGAAAATTATGTTTGAAACTACTTTTTTAAAAAAAATATTTTTAAGTATTTATTTATATATTTATTAGAATCCTAAATTTCACATTCCAAAACCCTACCCCACCCCTCAACTCTAAACCGGTCTAGATTAGTTAACCCTATAAATATAAGTGTTTTTTACCCTTCATTAAAAGTGAGGATAAAAAAGATTAGTATAAACATAAAAAATGGTAATATAAATGTGGTATTTTTGGCAATTTTCTGATTTTTATTCTATTTCACTTCAGTTTTTCTTCCAGACGAATAAAAGAGCAAATAAATTGAAGTTAAGTGTAAATCCGTTTAGTACAGTTCGAGTTGTCATCAAACAAACTTTTTATTCCAGTCATTCAAGTAGATTATGCTTCTAACTCGATACAAGAGAAAGGTACATATATTACTATTATTCAAAAAAAAATTTGACATCGTGCAAGCAGGACAGACTCAGCAGTGCTAAGGATCCTAAGACCAAAAAAAATTATCCTCTAAAATTTATAGATAAATAATGTTTAAAATATTCTTAAAATTTAATGAGTAATATTTTATATATTTTGTAATGAAAATAAAACTATATACATATCAAATAATTTTGGATCCTTTTCAATTTTATTTATTATATTTATAATTTTTTATATAAAAATATAGATTTATAAAAAATTGGACCCTTAATTATTAGGGTAATTGCATTGTATAGCGTACAAAAAAATTATAATTCACTCTATAACTAATTACCCTAACTTATCGATATACCATGTGACGTTTATATAATATTGTTATTTTGTCCTTCTATCCTACCGGCAAAACCTGCAAACAAAAACAGTTTCCATTAATAATTATTAACAACAAAAGTAACTCGTGGCCTTCAACATTCACGCACGTTTTGCAAATTATTTTTATTTGGTAAATCCATAATAGTTTTGTGAAAGGGAAGATTGTTTGCAAAGTCTTTGGCGGTGATGAAAGGGAAGCATCGAAGATTCGAAAATCTACATATGCGACGAATCATTCTAAGCGCGGCGCCGATATGACTGAACTCTTGCCGATTCGATTTCACATGTACGTTTTGCGAGAGATACTCTTAACTACTGTACGTCACGGTTGCAATTCTTTTCCATTCCATTTGACGATTTTATCATGTTCCATTCCATTTGACAATACTATTTTAGCATGTTCCATTCCACTTGACGATTACTAAAGAGTGTTCTATTTGTTTATAAATATAGTTCGTAATTTTCTTAAGTTGATATTTGGGTTTAGGATTTATATGTGGGTTTAGGGTTTAGTGATTAGGGTTTAGGTTTTAGTATTTAGAAGGTGAAGGGGTATGGTTGGAGTCAGCATTAACTTATTTCATGGAATTATAGACATTTCATAATTTTATCAATATGTACTATGCTATTTATTTTGTTCTATTCTATTTGGGTTTATGGTTTATATGTGGGTTTATGGTTTATATTTGGGTTTAGAGTTTATATTTGGGTTTATGGCTTATATTTGGATTTAGGGTTTATTGATTAGGGTTTTAGGTTTAGTATTTAGGGGTTGGGATAAAGTTTAGTACATAGGGGTTAGATTCATATATTACATGAGTGATATAGAATACACTCTTTATTAAAAAAAATTCTATTTATACGAGGTAAAGAAGTGTTTGACGTATCTGATTTATGTAAGGTGAAATAGTGGTGCTTCACTCTTATCCATAATACCAAGTGATGACGTCATGCACTCTCTCTTTTTTTTTTACCGGAGACTTGCTAGTGAAAAGGATATAATCGGATAAAATATGAGACAAAAGCTAGTTACTTAATAACATCAAAATCAATGTTATTTTCATAATTTTCATTCAGAATTTGGCTACTGAGCAAATTCTCCCTAATTATTATTACACGGGAGACACATACTTGGGTCCGGGACGATCGCACCGCTTGTCCCCCAGTGAGCCGGCCCCTGCCAACCACACTTGCAGCTGTTCAAGCCTCTTAACTGGACTCCAAAGATTCTAATAAATAAAGAAAAATCATAACCTTTAAGAATAAATAATATTTATTATATTTATAATTTTTTATATAAAAATATAGATTTATAAAAAATTAGACCCTTAATTATTATTACACGGGAGACACATACTTGGGTCCGGGACGGTCGCACCGCTTGTCCCCAGTGAACCGGCCCCTGCCAACCACACTTGCAGCTGTTCAAGCCTCTTAACTGGACTCCAAAGATTCTTATAAATCAAGAAAAATCATAACCTTTAAGAATAAATAATATGAGCCGTCAATAGAACAGATGAAATATATTGGAGAATCCATTGTTATATCTTTTTCTTTTAAATGACATATATCATTAACAACTAAAAGATCTTATACTATATGTATGAAAAGAATGGGTGCAAGAGAATATGTGCAAATGGAATTTTAAGTCATTTGTAGCTTCTTACTATTCAGTATAGCCGGAAGATTACATGTATGAACAGCTGTGAGCCTGTAACGATTAACAAGTAAGAAAATAAATTATACTCTCCTACGAAAAGGACTTTGAACTAACTAATAGGATTATATTCACTTCTTAGCTCAATAATACTTCTTAAGAAAGTAGTTTATTATATTCTTGGACGGATTTAGCTAAACAATCTATGAATGACAAAAGTAAAAATTATTGTAAAATTACATAATGATACAACTTCCTATCAACGTACGTAATAATTGGACATAAGACATGATTCTATAAACAAACAATGTTCCTTGGATATATAAGTTATGTGTATATATATTATACAAACGTTAATTAATATTTTGACACTTTTATGCAAATTAATTCACACCATATTTATTGTAAAAATGAGAAGGTATATATGATCTAGAGCTCTGTGCATAGTTACTTATAGATACAAATTGATGGTGTATATATAGTACTAGGTATGAAGTGTGCATCTAATTGAAAAAAGATCCAAAAAAATATGGTCAGTGTATTTAATTATCAACATGCATTAATAAGCATTATAGGTCGATGATAGATGAATGCAGCTTATAGCAGTAAAGCACGTGGTCCTCATCGAGAACTTCACATAATACGAATCTCTTTTGAAACTATGCTATTTCAAATGTCTCGACGATCTTGATTAGACATTTTCTATCAAAAACTGCATATGTAATAGGTTATGCCTTACTTCCACACTCCACATTGACGAACTAGAATACGAATATATTTTCGCCTTTATACGTTTTATTCCTCATACCATTTTCCAGTCTTCTCGTCAAGAATAACCAAACTTGAAGATGGATGTGGATGTTTTGTTGACATCGATGACAAAGAAGACAAAAAATATCAAACGAGGTTAAGAAATTTGCCTTAAATGGAGACACATGCTGTAAAATAACTCAAGACTTCTGTAATTAAAAACGGTTGCTTCTTACCCGCGCGCGAAGATCATGGGGTCAACCCCTAAAACAGACTCACTTTCTCTGTAATAAAAATATCATTAAAATGTACAAGAAATACAAAAAAAAAAAAGAATTAAAAAGCATATAGAGATTGAAACGAGGAACAAGATTTGGGAAGGATCCGAAGAAAACGGGTTACTTAAGAATCAGTGGTGTCAAGATCTCTCTCTTATTTATTTAATGAGATTAAATTTTTACTTTTTATTGACACGAAAAGACAGAGAAACAACAGAAGAAAGAAAGACGGAACAGAACAGAGGATTTTCCAAAGATCCTCTTCTTCCTCTGTTCTTCTCATTCTTCTCCTGGTTTGTTTTCTTGATTTCAAACATAAATTTTACATTTTAAACATTATTGGTTCATTCTTTTTTACTGGGTCTCAAGTATATTCACGTCTCTCCTAAGAAATGATATTGTATTCAAGATTTTCTTGTCTTTCACGTTTCAAATGCTGCATTCTTAGGGTTTGATTTTGTCTTTTTCTCTTTGATGAAGGTCTTGAAGATATACATGAATCAACATCCCATTGTTATGAATGTTGATTCACTCTCTTATGTATACATAAGCTTTTACAGGTGACCTCTCTGAAAAGATTTTTTTTTAAAAGGTACAAGATTCTCTCTTGCATTTGTTTTTTTTTTTAATTTCGGACAAGAACATATATACATATTTGGTGTGTGATAGTCTTATCATTTATTTCTTTTCATGTCTTGATTCAGATTCCTCAAAAAGAATTTGATTTCTTTGAGCTATTATTAGCCGGTGAGTGTAGTAGAAACCCTCCAAAGCAAAAAAAAAGATGGGTGGGTGCGTTTCTTCACAGAGAAAAATCAGCAACAAGCTTCATCAGAAGAAGCATAAACATGGTGGCAGACCTGGCAAAAGCCGGTCCAAAATCTCGACTTCAATGCCTGATGTTCCCATGAAACGCATGAGCAATGCGAGCGTCAGGGATTTTGTTCATCTTGATTTTGAAAAAGGTGCAGCCAAGATGATGTGTAAGAGAGCTGAGATGACAAATGCTAATTTCCATTTAACTCAGCTTCAATGGAACTGCCAATTTGATGGAAACCGTAAGAACATCATTTAAAAAAAAAACTCTCAAAGATCTTGAATATGTTTTATTGAATCTGGTTCTATTTCCAGGAGTCTCACATGAGGAAGCTTGGTATGATTCCTTTAGTTACATTGACTCTGAGTCTGATGATGGATCAAACAGTAGTGTTTTTGAAGGTAAAACATCAAAGCTTGAGACATTGGTTTGTGAATGAAGATGGTAACATGTATCTTTCTTGCAGATGCAAACCCTTCTGCGATGGGACAAGTGATTCAGTATGAAGAGTTCTACGAGAGTTACCTCAAAATAGATGGGAACAAAGCTGAGACATATTCAAGCAAGAATGAAGTCAGCATAAAGAGAAACCAAATTGCTGATGAATCTCACCAAGAAACCATCAAGACTACCACTTGTGAAGAACATCAAGATCACAATAAGAGATCATCAAAAGTTGTTATGGTTTCGGTTCGAAGAACATCTATTGATAGAAAATCAACATCATCTGAATTATGTAAGAAAAAGGATCAAATTATCTTAGAGTTTCCATCCTTTTTTTGAAGTTTTCTTTCTCATGATTATTTATGTCTTTATAACTTTTCATCAGACCGACCAAAAGCTGGTTCTGTGATTCAACGTTCTTTGGGAGAGAAGCTGACCAACCAAGGAAGCTGGTTAGAACTTTCTCCATCGAGTTTCAAGCTCCGTGGATTGAACTTCTTCAGGTTAGGATTCAAGAAAGTAGACTACACAGTTTTGTTTGATCAATCTAAATTGTATTGTCTGTGTCATTTCCAGAGATAAACAAAAGAGTCCAGCACCAAACTGTAGTCCTTACACTCCTATTGGAGTCGATCTTTTCGCGTGTCCTAAGAAGATAAACCACATTGCTCAGCACATTGAGCTCCCTAATTTGAAACCGGTGTCATCACAAGAGTGTTATGTCCCCAGTCTCTTGATTGTGAACATCCAGCTTCCAATGTATCAAACATCTATGTTTGGTGACTATGATGGTGAAGGACTTAGCTTAGTCTTATACTTCAAACTGAATGAGAATTATCACAAAGAGATCTCACCTCACTTTCAAGAAACCATCAAGAGATTTATGGATGATGAGATGGAGAAAGTCAAAGGATTCACAAGAGAATCAACAGTGCCATTCAGAGAGAGGTTGAAGATCATGGCCGGTTTGGTGAATCCTGAGGATCTTCAGCTAAGTTCTACCGAGAGAAAACTTATCACAGCTTACAATGATAGACCTGTTCTTTCTCGTCCCCAGCATGATTTCTTTAAGGTTAAATCACATATCTTAGCTATTTTTGAGACTTCATTGCAAGAGCTTTGTGGTGACGTTATGTTCTTGTGTGTATGTTTATTATTTGGACACAGGGACCAAACTACTTTGAGATCGATTTGGATATACACAGGTTCAGTTACATATCGAGGAAAGGACTCGAATCTTTCAGGGATAGGATCAAGAATGGGGTTCTTGATCTTGGTTTAACTATTCAGGTAAATTGAAATCAATCTCTAGGTCTTTTTGCTTTGGAGTGTTGCTCAAGTAAACCTTTTTGTTCCTTTTTTTCTGACACAGGCTCAATCACCAGAGGAACTTCCAGAGCAAGTACTGTGTTGTGTCAGGCTGAACAAGATTGATTTCGTGAATCACGGACAGATCCCAACGCTTTTAACTAACAAACAATGATGAGTTTCCACATCTAAAGAGACAAAAGCAAAACAAAGAACCTTTCACATATTTGTATTAAAAAGACATTTAAGTACAAATCAGTGTCTTTTTTTTTTTGGAAACCATAGAAACAAGATTTGCTCTGATATATTTAATCTCATGAAAAATATTCATTTGTACAGACGTCACAAGTTCTTACTCCATTATTCAAAACCCATGAAAATAACAATGAGATTGCTTTGTAAATTTCATTCAAGCAATGACTATGAGAGACAAACCAAAGCAAGTAGATCAATAATGTAAATATAATAAACAAAAGAAAAACACACAACAGTTCAGTCGTTACAACAGGTAAATTTCATCCACAAATTGTATAACAACCTATGCACTACAATAACACAAGAGCTTCCTCATGTACAAAAGAATTCACTTACAGAAAATCTGAAAAATCCTAAAAAGCTTTTAAGTTTTACTCTTTTTCTTTCATGTAAACTTCTAGATTTTCTCAGACAAGTGTAAACAGAAAGAGACCTGTTCAACTTCAACCAAAAGATTCCATTAAGGTTGCAAGCTTTTTCATGAAAAAAAGGATCAGAGTTCTCATCTCTTAAACTATGTGCTCTTCTTTGAGCCTTAGACGCGCAACAGGCTGCTGATTAGCCAAACCGCCATGTCGATTTTCTGGCCTTAACTGTGCTGCTGCTGCTGCTGCTGCAGCATGGCTTCTTGATTTAGACGCAGGAAGGTCATGGTTATGTTTACCTTCATATGTTGTCACTACAGCTTTTGGATCTGCTGCTGCTCTCTCTACATGTTTCCTCACTCCACATCCCTGTGTTGTGCACTTGTAGTAACTCCTGTGGATCAAAAAGAGAACATTAACAAGAATGTTTTAAAGAAATAAAACTAATGTTTTCGTTTATTACCTAGGATAAGGATTCCCTTTGACCACTTTCTGTCCATACTTGCGCCACCTATACCCATCATCTAACAGATCAACTTCACTTGTCGTTTGGACGATGATCTTAGGCTCTGTCACAGTTCTATGTGAAGTAGAAACAACAGCAGCTGGTTCCGAAACTCGAACTTTCTTGGCGTCAGGCTCGTCTTCAGCTTTCTCTCTGACACCACTTTCTCCATTACCAACTTCTTCGCTGTCACTAGCCTCAGACATTTGCTCTGTAGTAGTAGCTTGACTCGCTGCTTCATGTTGTTCCCTCTTACTCTTATTGTTATTAACCGAACTCCCGTTTAGATTACTATCTTTGTTGTTGTTGTTGCCTCGCTTAGTGTTCTGAGGAGGCTCATGATTGTGCTGGCCCTTGTAGATGATTTCAGTTACTTGTCCATCAAGTGATCTCTCGACCTTCTTCTTGACAGGACATCCTGGATTGGTGCACTTGTAATAGCTTCGAGGAAACTCGCTGCCTTTAACTTGCTTTTGTCCGTACTTTCGCCAGTTATAGCCATCATCAGCTGGTTTGTCAACGTTTAGAGGCTGTTGTTGTGACCTCTGCTCAATGATGGTTGTAATTGAGGTTTCTCTTGGAGCTGGTAATGATGAATCTGTAGCTGTGGTCGGTCCAGATGAAAATGATTGAACCTGAGAGGAAGAAGGGTACTCGGTTTGTGGTTGCATATTAGCATTGGCTTGAACTGCTTGTGCTGTTACTTGGGCTAGAGCTTGCTGATGTGTCATTCCATATGATCCCTGCACATTGTTACACGGTTAGATTCTAAATCACCCTACTAATAGGAAGAATCACTTACATATGGTACCAATTAATCTTGATGAAGATTTATATAAATATATATAACCTATGAGCAAGTCAAAATCTTGATGAGTATTTTGATTCCTTATCTGAAAGTTTATATACGTTTTAATACAGTTGGGCTGCAAAGTTTCCAAACTGTCTCTAATAAACCTTTTAATTCAAACCTATAATCTGATTTAAATGTTTTTTCTCTCTATATCTATCTACCAGCAAAATGGTAATTACAAGTCTATGATCTGTTGGAAATGGAATTTGCATAGATTTGCTAACAAAAAAACATGCAAACAAGCAAAAACAGCTTAATAAAGAAAGTCCTAAACTTTCAGTTTCCATAAATAGATTTTTAAACTTTTTAAGAAGCCCCAAAAAAAAAACAGATTAAAATTTATGTTGATGGAATCTTGAACCTGAATGGGAGAGAAAAGACCCAAGAAGCTCGGTGAATCCAGCCGCATCGCCGGACTTAGCCCTGGCGGTACGGTGAACATCGACGGTGACTGAGAAATCATCAAACCGGTGGGTCTGCTCTGCTTGAATCTCGGGTCAACATCACCACCGCTCGAGCTATTATTCCCTTCTTCACTAGCCGCCCCGGCTGATGCAGCAGCTGCAGCCGCGGGAGAAGCCATGGCGCCGGCGAGGAGCTGAGAGAAAGACCTAAACTCATCGGACTCGGGGAACATGTTTGAGACCAGAGTCATCGGACCAGGGCTGAATCCAACGCCAGCGTTGAAGAACATCTCACTAAACGGCCGTGGAGGAAGAGATAAAGTCGGTCGTGACGGAGCTCCGGTGGACTTAGATGTCGACGGGAGTTCTTCCTTCTCCGACATCGATCCCCAAAATAATCAGACAGAAAAAAAGGTTTAAAACTTTTGTTTTCTCGCAGTATAAAAAAGTCCACGCTGCAGATATGTAAAACAATCTCTCTCTCTCTACTCTTTTCTTTTTACTTGTGTAAAGTGAAATTCATTTTTTAATTAAAACTAATTAAATGGATTTCTTTATTTGAGTAGTGCGCAGAAATGTAGAACAAGTTTCGAAGTTGTCCCAGTTACCAAATTGATCTTTTGATTTGAGTTTAGGTTACACCTTTTTTACAAAAGCGTCGGTATTGGATTGTACGATGAACCTGGAGTGAAGAGGCAAAGGACAAGGCCACAGCTACTCCACGTTGTCTGAACTCTGAAATGACAGCTGGCATTCTGTTTCGATAGCCCATTCTGTGTCTTAATGGGCTGTCGTTTAAAAGCCTACTAATCATATGATATGTCTGCGATAAGTAATAATACTAGTAATATTATTACCTTATAATTAATTTCTTTAGCCGATACAAATATAGATGGTTACATATTATTTCTTTAAAAAAATCATTTGAAAAGCAAATGATTTTGTAAATCACTTTATTTAGGTGGACTTTTGGGTATATGTTTGTAATAGGAGGAAACGTGAGGTAAAAGTAAATAAAGCAATCTAGCAACATGACTTTTGAATAGACGACATTTGACTTTAGAAGAGCAAGAGATATTATTATAAACATTCTTATGAAGTATATGGGACACACGTAGGCCGTAGAGGTACTAATCTTTTCTTATTTTTTACCACAATACAATACATTACGTAAGTTTCTAAAACTATACGCACGAGCCACGACTTCGCTCGTAAAGACAATAATCATGGTGGGAGAGGTTGACATTTGAGGAGCCAAAAAAATCAAACAAAAAGAAGAAACGTCTCAGGAAAAAGTTGATGACGATGACTCGATGAGACATTAGTAACAAAAGTATTAAATTCCAAATTTCCAAAGTAGAGTAATCACAAAACAACAGTCACACAGAAGGTTCATAAAACAGGTGACTTCCTCGAATCAAAAAGAAGCTATCAACAACATACATCACAACTGTTAGAAGAAAGAACAATATCTTGAAGCTTCTTGCTGGTGAAGATGTCAATAGTGTTGTGACAGACCAGATGCATTCCTGGGCCAGATGTTCTACCAGAGCCAGACCAGATGTCCGTGATGGAGGCCAAACGCTCAACTAGAGCAAATATCCGTCACCAGATGTCTAATCCCTCGCTTAGTATGATATTGTCCGCTTTGGGCCTAAGCCCTCACGGATTTGTTCTTGGGTCGTTACTCTCAAAAGACCTCAAACTAAGTGGGATTAGACAAGCTATATATACTAGACTTTATTCTGTCTAATATCCGATGAGGGACTTGGATAGCCTTTTTATTTATTCTGACAATCCTCCCCTCAAACCAAGAACCACAAAAACTTGGCTCTGATACCAATCTGTTGTGACGGACCAGATGCACTCCTGGGCCAGATGCTCTACTAGAGCCAGACCGGATGCCTGTGCTGGAGGCCAGACGCTCAACTAGAGCAGATGTCCGTCACCAGATGTCCAATCCCTCGTTTAGTATGATATTGTCCGCTTTGGGCCTAGCCCTCACGAATTTGTTTTTGGGTCGTTACTCCCAAAAGGCCTCATAGTAAGTGGAATTGGACCAGCTATATATATTAGACTTTATTCTGTCTAATATCCGATGTGGGACTTGGATTGCGTTTTTATTTATTCTGACAATCCTCCCCTCAAACCAAGAACCGCAGAACCTTGGCTTTGATACCAATCTGTTGTGACGGACCAGATGCACTCCTGGGCCAGATGCTCTACTAGAGCCAGACCGGATGCCCGTGCTGGAGGCCAGACGCTCAACTAGAGCAAATGTCTGCCACCAGATGTCCAATCCCTTGCTTAGTATGATATTTTCCGCTTTGGGAGTAAGCCCTCACGGATTTGTTTTTGGGTCGTTACTCCCAAAAAAACTTTAAATTAAGTGAGATTGGACCAGTTATATATATTAGACTTGTCTAATATCCGATGTGGGACTTCGATAGCCTTTTCATTTATTCTGACAAATAGCAACAAAGCGACATTTCACATGACCATGCTTCCCAGTCTTTGACGTTGAAACCTCAACAACCTGCAACACAATCGAAACGGATCCAAGTTAGTTACTAGTTACTACGATCAAGAAGGCTCGAGGGTGGCGGCGCGCTTTCTTCTGGGCTTTTATAACGAAGGCCTTTATAGAGATTGAGATGGGCTTAAAGCCTTAGAGATAACAGAGCTCTTTTTCTACCGTTGGATTACATGATCTGACTTGATTAATTACTTCTTCTAGTAAATCTAAATTTAATCTAATCCTAATAGTTTTGATATTATAATAAGTCTTCTCTGTCAATACGCATACGTTATAAGAAAAGATATTGTATGTTAATTATTAACGGATTTTTATATCAAAAGCATATAACCTAAGGTTTGCTACCATGTAGAAACCATACACTTCAAGCTTTTCATTTCGGTTTAGATGGTTTTTTTCTACGAGATTTTGCTCTTATACCGACTCTGAACATAGCTCGCAACCGAACACACACGTTGAAGTTGAAAAAAACTTTGACGCATCCACCGTTCATGTCTTTTCATATCATACTAACAATCTAGGGTTCCGTCTCCCACTTTCAAATCTTCAATACATGTGTGATGTGGAATAAACCACGTACTTACACGTTAATTACATCATTTGATATTTAAGTGATCGAAATTATCTTTCCTCATGGTTACTGAGAGAATGAGAGCATCTTTTCCACTTTTCACTCGTCTTTGTCGACAACATTCGGTGATTGGTCCTTTCAATTTCGAAATAATAGCATCACGAATAAGCCGTACACGAGCCAGTGAAAACGATGGAATATAATAATCAGAACTAAATATAATAATCAGAACTAACCTAATTCAAACAGAATGAACCCAAATGAATATCACGTTTATTATAAAATGATCAAAATGAACTTTGGTTCTAAATATATATTTTAGACTATCGAAACATATTTTTGTTTTCATGACAAAACCTTGTGCCGTTAAGAATATTTAGGGAAAAAAACTAATTAAATATAGTAGAAATTCTATAAATTAATATTCGATAAATAAATAAAGACTATAAATTAATAAATTTGTCGGTCTCGAGTTGGGCTGGTTCAAAATATAATACAAATCGATAAAATACTAAAATAATATTTTTTTTGAAATTTTTATGCAAATATATGGTCCCAATAAAATCATAAATTAATAATATATCTAGATATACATTTTATTTAAATACAAACTAAACATTATATTATTGGTTTTATATTCACAATGAAAATATCTCTTTTTTTTAATATTTTAATATATTTTGATAATATTTAGTAAAATTAAATCGAAAACCACATTTAGATTCTATGAAACATAAAAATCTACACCAAATAATATATTAAAGCAAAAATTCAAATTCTTAAATTTTAATTAATGTATAAATGGTAAAATAAATATTTTTATATTTTATAAACAAAATATTCAAAAATATTAAAATTTAAATAATTTTTTTTATAAATTAATAACTCTATAAATTAATAAAATATATAGTTTCAATATTATTAATTTATAAAAAAATTACTGTATATAATATGATTTCGCGTTGCATATAGCATAAATAAATCACCAGCACCATGCATCATCGTCTCTGGTTATTCCTTAAACAACGTCTCTTTGGTTTATGTATGAACATTTTGTATCTATATAATTATGCGAACATTATCAAAAAATCGAAAGCTAAAAAAGCAAATGTTTTTTCGGTGATCAAGGCCGAATATATATTAGGCAATGGGCTTATTATCATCAATCTTACTACAATGAGAAAAAGAAAAAGGAAAAAAAAAGTCAGGGAAAGAAACACACAGAATCATGTGGATTGTATGCTAAGAAGTTTACCAAGAATCCATCAATAATAAAATTGTTATATAATCATCTACATAATCAATAAAACAATAACTCACTCTACATTTCATGGGATTGGAAAGCATTCAAGATGATTTTTAGATTGGATTTATTTTTGTTGTTGTTTGTAAACAACGCTTTTCATATCAATTAAAATTTTACACTAATTCCACAATAATATGTAAGAAACATTGATTATTATTAGTTTTGTATAACACATCCACAATACTAAAATACGGTTGGAAAACTCGAACACTGGTCACTAGCCTACATGTTTTACCAAAAAAAAAAAAAAAGACTACATGTACAGTTGTTATTTATGTCCAGTTTAATTGCATATTTTTGTTCTACTGAACACTAATGGTTCGCATAACATTCTGAGATGGATCACCTTGAATCAGTTTACCCTTAATATAGGCTTTCGTGAAAACGTTTGTATATCAACTATCAATTGCACAACCCATTTTGATTGACTCATGTTTGATTTTCTCAAATATTTGGCCTATAATAAAAGAAGAAAAAACAAATTGTTACGGATCTCGATTAGCTATAGATTTTATTGGAATTTACTTTTTCAGGCTATAATAGGATAATTAATTGTTTAGGTCATTGCTTTGTGTGGACAAGCATGGTTTGTCTACGTTCTAGATGCTTTTCAAAAATTGATGCAAACTTTTCGAAAGGGACTATCTTTATGTAACTAAGGAATTATTTAACCAGCGTCTAATAAAATAATGTAGACTAAAAATTGACGTTAAAGACGAGAGCGGATTTTAAATAGTTTTTTTTTTTTGTAAAAGGGGATGCAGAGGAGCTAGTGGGAGACGAGTGGCAAATAATTTACCTTTCAAACACCTTTTTTTTTTTTTTAATATTCAAGTGATCAAATATTTTCCGATTAATGATATGCGTAATGACCAACGATAAAGTAACATATAATTTTATAGTTTCAAGTTTCAAAAACCATATTTCTGTAAATCATGTTTTATGAATTATTTTTGTATTTTAAAAATAAAGGTTCATATCACTTTATATTAAATTTCGATTCACCAGTGTTCTCACTTAAATTTAATTCAAAGACTTCTATAGTAAGAAATTTATTTTGACAGGAAAATATAATTTAGTTTAATAGAAATATGTATTTTTTTTTAATGGAATTTTGTTTTCTTTCTGATTCTTAGTGAGATCAATTTAGTGGGACACACCAGAAGAACTATGATAGGACCCTTGACTAATACTCAGCTAATAAATCTTAATTTATTTTTCTGATGAGAGTGACATTTCCGAAAGCATACTTTGGACCACTTTTAAGGTCTATTCCCAACTTATCTTGAATCCAATAAAAGCATTATAACTATATATATGTATATATATCTTACAAATAAAATAATACATTGCCTTGGTCTACTATTTGAGTCTTCGAATTATTTTTAAGAGTTTTAAAAAAAAATTAATCTAGTAACTTTTTTTTTTTTGAAAGACTCCTAGTAACTTTATATATATAGATATTTTGTATCGTGTTGTTGAATCTTTAACAATCCACTAATTATCATGCTATTTAAATTCGTTTATTCTTTCGTAATTCTTTAATTATGCGTTTAAGATTTATTTAAAGTAATAAAAAATATAGCAAAAAGTTAAAAGAACAATTTAAAAAAAACTATAATAGAAGAATTATACTGATATCATCAAGTAATACTTAATTAACTTGTTGAGAAAAAATATAGTTAACTTTTTTCTTTTCTTTTCATAAATATATAGTTAATTTTTTGTTTGACTATATATTGTTAACTTAAACAGATAGATCTAGCATATGATATTGTATCCCTGTATTTTTTTTTTTTTGCGTTTGGTATTGTTCTTGGATTCCAAAACTTTTAATTGAGAGGAAAATATGCAATTGTTTGTCAAAAAAAAAAAAAGAAAATATGCAATTAACCATGTGATTTTGTGACATAAGAGACAGAACAAAATGATGCCATGCCTCAGACACAAGAGCCCAAGAGGGTAGCTTAGTTTTTTTTTTTGCCGAACACAAATGAACTTTTTTCGGAAGAGATATTTTTGAAGATTTTCATTTTTTTTTTGTAAGAGAGGAAGAAAATTATAAGGAATTTATACTGTCTTGCATATATTTACACCCTTTTTAAAAGAGGTTCGGTCACGTCGATCGTAAAAGTGTAATGATTTTGTCACTCAAAATTAGCTAATTTATATGCAACAACATCACAAGACCTTTTAACTAAAGATAAACCTTGTTGTATATTTTCTAAAAGAAATTTAAGAATAAAATAATAAAAAGGAAAAGAATGAGAAAATATAAAAACATGTTCTCGTAAAAAAAAACTAAAAAGGTTAAGATAACACCAATGGACCCGTAAATCATGTATCTTTTTTTAGGTAGTCCAAAAATTCAAGTTTAAATACATAGCTAAATGGTGTTACAAAAAAAAAAAATACATAGCTAAATAATTCTTAAATATTAATATAATAATTATGAAAACCCCCCAGAATTCCATGGAAATTAATGCTCGAAGGGCCTCATGATTAAAAACATGTTTTTGCTTAATCACTATATGATGAGTTAAGAATTAAGATGGATAACAAAATATAATTGTAAAAATATTATGAATAATTTATGTATTTATTTTGAGTTTTTTTATCAAAGCTTTGTGTTTTAATTTTGAGTAGATAACATGACATAATAAAAATAGCTTATAATGGAGTAAAAATAAAATGACACTCCTATATGTTAAAATACACAAGAATCTATGCTATAAATTCAATATGTGAGAACAACATAATTTTGATATCTCTATTCTGTAAATATATAAACTAATGTATGGGTATTCGTTGCAATATTACTCTAGAAATAAAATAAACAAATCTTTATTCCCTTATAATTCTTTGAAACTCCAGAGCGATGCTCCTGGATTCCATCAGTATCCCAGCCTTCCTTTCAAATTCTTATAATCAAAAATTAATTCCGATCACCAATAAAACTTCTTCTTTTGGTAAAAAAAAAACTTCTGATAATCTAATAAAACTTCTGATAATCTAATAAAACTTCTGGTATGTAAATCAAAAATTGATTCCACAGTAGCCAACGCGAGTAGAGGTACAGATTTTAGGTGGGACCTACGATTTGTTTGCTGTCAATAGTATAGTATTAATTACAGCTTTTTATATTAGCATATATTTGAAAAATATTGACGCTAACAACAAAATAGAAAAACAAAGGATTGCGTAATTAATGGACCAAGGATTTAGAAAATTTATCCACGACGACATGTCCGTTTTGGATTTACAATTTAGTATTTACCTATTTTATTATACCATATGGTAAACAGCATTTAAATACAACATACATAAAAATATAAAATTTATATAGTTTTCAAAAGTCGAAACCAACTAGATCACTTATTCTAGACATATGTCACCATAAACCCATTTCTTTTTTATTTCCTTAAATGTATAGATTATGTTAAAAAAGGACGAGAGTTATTACATATTATAATTTATAAACAAAGTATACAAGAAAAATAAAAATAAAAAGGAGAACGAAAAAGCAGAGAGAATAAAAAGGTAAGGGAAGAGAAGAGAAGAGGGGGATGTTGACAAATAAATTCAGGTCTCGTTTGTTTATGTGATTTTTCGGATCTTTCCTTTTCTCTCTATAAACACAACCAAAAGAAGCAGACGAAGAAGAAGAAGAAGAAAAACAAAGGAGAGTTCTTTTTTTTTTTTTTTGTTTGGTGAGACAGGGAGAGAGAGAAGAGTGGCCCAGTAGATCGAAGATGACGATGATCTATTTTATTTTCTTCCATTAATAGTGTTTTCGCTATAACCATTATATACACAGAGAATATATAGACTCCAAAATTTTCTTACTTTGCCTTTTGATTCAGAGCCTTTATTTTCCTTCTAATTTCACTTTGTTGAAACCTCGTAAAGTCTTCATTTTTTGATCTTCTGAAGACGAGTTGGCGATAAGAGGATGTGCGTTTGAGGTAAAAAAAAAATACTCTTTTTTTTTTTTTACTTTTGTCTGATGATTTGGAGATGTTCAATTTAGAATCTGCTCAATTCTCAATTTAGTACAATCAATGTCCTTATATTTTTTTTTTTTGCAGATTCTTTGTCTTGGTTATTTTTGTTTTATTTGTTTCCGAGATCCTATAATTGACTCGTCTGCGTAAGAACTATCTATCAACGACCTTTAGTTATCACCGAGTCAAGACCCTTGTCTGAAAAGTCTCATCATCACTTGTTTCTTCTGATGTATATGTGTTTGACTTTTGAGCTACTGTCTGAAAAAGGCTAATCTGATTGAGCTCATGGAGTTGTAAAGTTTTTGTTTTTACTGAGTAAAATGTGGTGGTTAATGCTAGTTGTGATGATTTTGGATTTGGGGATGTTTCAATGCTAAACGTTTATTTTTAATTGTTTTGTGTGTGAGCAGGAATGGGAACAAAGATTCACTGTGAAGGCTTATTCCCTGGACATCATCACTCTATGAGAGATCCCAACAACGAATCCAACGGTTGTAGATGGCCATTGTTCTATGCTGACAATAAAGCCTCTGCGAATGATCAATTCTACAATGACAAAGATGTGGTGAGAAGGACAATGCTCGAACACGAAGCTGTTTTTAAGGCTCAGGTTAGCTATTTAGTAGATGATTAATTTTCTCCAGACTTTTGAGCTTTTGGTTGATTTAATATGTTTGTGAATTTTTCATCTTTAAACTACAGGTTATGGAACTTCACCGGGTATACAGGATACAGAGAGATATGATGGATGAACTGAAAAGGAAACAGTTTAACAAAGAATTCGAGGCATCATGCTCATCTCAACCTACCAATGATGATCTCCGTAAATGGAAAATGCCTAGTTTCCCTTTGGCAAACTCGGTTTACGATAGACCATCCATGTCGGTAGTGGATGATAATGGCCATTCTCCCATGAAAGGAAGCTATTCTCAAGGTGTTGTTGGTCCGGTTCCATGGCAAAACGGAGCTAGTTCTAAAAATGTTGAAACGTTGGAGGTTAGACCGACGAAAATCAGGAGAAGGATGATAGATCTTTGCCTTCCTGCTGATGACAATGAGGAAGTTGTTGAGTTGAAAGATGATAGAGTTTGTGGAAAGCTTCCTAATGGAGATGTGAGGACTGAAACTCGTGGAGAGAGTTTGAGAGTTGGGTATGGGTCAAGTAGTAGAAGCAATGGCTTGGCTGATTTGAATGAACCATTTAAGCAGGCTCAAGAAACAAATGATCATTACAGTGGCACACATAAGTTTGCTACTCCATCCCTTCAACCGTCCAAGCCATTTGTTTCATCATCTCAGGCTATGCAAGTGTTTGCGAACAGTTCACAAAGAGGAATGGGTTTACCTAACTCTGGTCCTCCTCCAAGCAAGGCAGTCTTGTGGAGAGAAAGGACGTTTATTGACCTAGAAGCTGATACTGATACTAACACTAGCCATGAAGTTGCTTCTCATCAACCGCAACGCCACTTGTATCCTCCATATAACACTCCAGCTTCTGCTTTCCATATGCATTCCTCTTGGCAAAACCCTGGCTTTGGCTTCCCTCAGAGAGTTGTTGCTTCAGAGCAGAAACAAGGGTGTCTGGGAGATAGATTACAGTTTGAAAGCAACGCTAGATATAGCAACCACAACATGGTTTACAATGAGTGTTCTTCTTCTTCGTCGAAATCGAAATTCTCTGGGAGTGGATATAGTTATCCTAACGGAGGAAGAAGTGATTACAAGCCGGGGAATAGATTATTGGATTCAAATGGCTCAGAGGTGAAGTTTGTGAGAGATTTGAACTTGAATGTGACACTTCCATCAAACACTTGTGTTGTTGAAGTTAGAAAGGATGAAGCTACTTTACCATGGCTTGTTAAACCCCCCAAGTCTGCTTCTAACACTGATGTGGCTGATGGGAGATGGAATCTGAAGAGTAATGATGCTGTGGAGACTGAGAAGATCAACATTAACTCCAACATTCCTAGAGATGAATGCAATGCAGAAAGAGATAAAGTCCATAACGTTAGGATGATGCTAGACATCAACGAACCTTGTGAGCCACTTTCAGATGAAGATCAGCAAACGGAGGAGGAACAAACAGGGACAAAGGTTTCGGTTAGTAACAAGTGTCATATTGATTTGAACATGTCGGTCAGCGAAGAAGAAGATGATGAGAACTGGTCTGTTCCTCCCACCAGTTCAAGACTGAGCTCAAAGAGAATCATGATAGATTTGGAAACTGTTCCTGCGTCTGATGTTGAAGAAGACGACAATGTCTCTGGAGAAAAACCTCCAGAAGAGTCAGAAACAGAAACAACAGCAGCAGAAACAATAGTTGCCATCTCTTTAGCTTGCCTAGATAGAGAGGTTGAAGTTGTTGTTGCTCCAGAAACAATGATCCTTCACTGGTTTGCAGAAACAGTAGAGAACCTGGACCAAAAGCTCGCTTCTGTCTCAAGGAACCAAGCGCGTTCTATAGAAGAGATAGATTACTTCGAGTCAATGATCCTGCAACTACCTGAGACCACAGAAGAAGAGTACACGCCTAAGCCATTAGTCCCTGAAGACCTCGTATTGGAGGAAACCTGTGCGGTCATCACGAGCCAAAGACCAAGAAGAGGAAACGCTAGAAAGGGAAAGCAAAGACGAGACTTCCAAAGAGACATCCTCCCCGGACTCGTGTCTCTTTCGAAACACGAAGTGACAGAAGACATTCACATGTTTGACGGGTTCATGAGAGCAGCAACGGGAAGCTCCTGGACTCCAGCCGGTTTAGCGAGGAAGAAAACCGGGTCAAGAGGTAGACCGAGACGGGTCGTTACAATCCCCGAACCGGTTTATTATCCTTCGGTTCAACAGCATGTGGGGAACAACAATGGTGAGATTGAAGATAGAAGCTTTGCAGGTTGGGGTAAAATGACAAGAAGGCCGAGGAGACAACGTTGTCCTTCTTCTGTAACTACTACTAGTAACCAACGTCACGCGCCTTTCACGTGATATATTTGTAACCATAATATATCATTCCTGTCCCATTTTTTTTTTTTTCCTATAGAGAGATATAATATCAAGACTGTGATTTTCATAGGGGAGTTTTTTAATTTCCGGTTGGTGATATTAGATGAAGATATTTTATTCAAATAATCACATTTTCATTATTTTTAAGGTCAAACCAAGTTCTAAATTGGTTTATATACAAAAAAAATTCCAATTCGGTTTGGTTCGGTTCACGTATATAATGTATGGGCCAATGTAAACAAACAATGTATAGGCCTATTTGGATAACTTTGCAAATATAAGGCCCAACGTTGTTGCGTCGCGTTCCGTAGCATAGGGTCAAGTCATCTCTTAGTTACCTTTTTGCTTTTGCGTCCTCCAATTGATCAATAATAGTAATAAGTGCCCATAAATTCTCAGTCGCTTCGAAAACCCCTAAACCGTAGGCATCGTCCTCCGTCTCCTTTCGTTCCGGAACAACCATGTTTCGTCGTACCCCCTGCAGGCGGCTTTCACGGTCAAATTTTCAGTCTCACCTTTCTTCTAACTTTAATTCGTAAAGATTTTAATTTTCGAAATTTCTTAATTGAATTAATCAAATTTGCAGTTGGGGAAAAAGAAGATTCAGCAGCAAGTCGGAGGAGACGATGAGCACGAGCTCGAGCTATTCATTTACAGAGGCATCTTGTATGCAACATTGGCGTAAAAACTGGGACCCCCAAAGAAAGAACCGATTAACATCGAGCACATTCGCTCAAGCCATCGGGTTCTGGCCAAACCGTAGAGTCCAGCTCTGGTTAGAGAAAATCGGAGCGATAGAGCCGTTCTCAGGCAACGCAGCCACGTGCTGGACCAAGATCAAAGAGCTCGAAGCGCTCAATCGTTACCACGTTCTAACGGGACACGACTTTGTCTTTCCCGAGTTCGTTACTTTAACAGAAGACGAAAACTGGTTAGGAGCTTCTCCCGATGGAGACATGTACGGTTTGGTCAGCGAGGGGTCGAAAGGTATGCTCGAAGTGAAGTGTCCGTACGGAGAGGGTTGTCCGTGGAAGAAAGTGCCGTGGCATTACGTGCCGCAGGCTCAGGGTTTGATGGAGATTGTGGGGAGAGATTGGTTGGATTTGTATTGTTGGACTGTTAACGGGAGTAGTCTGTTTAGGATCGAGAGAGATTCTGTGTTTTGGGGAGAGATGAAACCGACGCTTGTTGATTTTTGGGAGAGGCATGTTGTTCCTGGGAGAGACAGGTTTTGTGATAGCTCTCTTGTGATAACAGATCCTTTGGTGGAGCTGGTGGAGTTTGTGCCTGAATCTAGACATGAACGGTGTAATCAGATTTTGCGTGGGACTGAGAGGGTCATGGATAACTCTTGTAAGCGTCTGTTTTATGAAATTAATGGTCAAATATTAGATTGATACTAACCAAACTCTCTCTGAACTGTTTTCGTGTATTTCATTCACTAATCATTTTAATTTGTTTTATAAACATTTAAAAGTTTATAGCATAGTCAGACACAAAAAAAGTGGATTCTTTTATTTTGTTGACAGTATAAAGACACAATGATCTTTGAAAGTTGTTACAGTCACTGCTCATACTTAACCGATACGACATAGTTTCTAACATACCTACTTATCCCCTATATATTAATTGAGGAACATTTGAAAAGATGTAACCTCAATTTTGTATTAATTAAAATAGGCCCCAATGCATAGGTGGCACTCAATTAGTTAGTCAATTACATTCAATTGAAAAATAAGTAGATCCACATTCGATTTTTATATGTTGTTAGATACATAAGTTGGTCAAACTATATGATATAATGATATGATATGTTATTTTCTTTCCTTAAATCAAACCTACGGAATTACCATAAATGACTAATATATATATGACAATTAATGATTTTAATAAGAAAGATTTGATAACAATTTATATCTCCTCCATCATTTTTTGTTTAATTTTATATTATTAAAATAAATTAAACAATCAAATTAGCTATAAAAGTAAAATTTAGATTTTTTCGTATATGTTATATTTTGAATTTTTAAAAACGACAATAAATGACTAAAACTATTAAAATTATTATGTTAAAAATTAATGATCAATGGTTTAACATTTTTATTATAAGAAGATACACATGATTTTAAAACCATATGAGTAAAAAATATCATTTAATAATAAAATAAATATATATATATAGATTAAACACTATATACAATAGGATTACATAAATATTTTAATATTAAAAGTTTCAATGAATTTTCAAGAACATTTATAAATTATAAACTTATTAAAGATTCAGATTGAAAATTTTGTTATCGATGATTTAAATATTTTGTTATAAAATGATATGAATGATCATAGAACCGTATGATTATAAATTCTTATTTAATAAATAACTATATAAAATATACTATTCTTAGAAAAATAGGTTGGTCCATCTTAACTTATATTACACTTTTTATTAAACTAACTATCGAATTGATAAATAACGTACCAAAAAATGTTTTCCACTTTTCTTAAATAAAAGCTACGAAATTACCTAATATGATTAACATATATGTGAAAATTAATTATTATGAATAATAAATATTTGATAACAATTTTTGTATCTTAGTACTTTTTAAAAATTTTATATTATTAAAAGATATTAAAAATCACATTAAATATATAATAAAAAACATTTATATTTTTTTATATGTTATATTTTGAATTTTTCAAAACGTCTATAAATTATTAGAAATTTGAAGATCACCACTCTTAAAATTTTGTGATCAATAGATTATTTTTTTTTTATAATAAGTTACAAATGATCATAAAATATAACGCATATGAATTTTTATTTAATAAATATTCAAACTAAATAATATATATATATATATATACTAATGATTTAAAGCAACAAGATTGGCTGATCAATTTAGTTGTCCAGTTGAAATCTTTCAAAAGTATGTGAAAGACTAAAGTCAAAGTAAATATGGATTTAGAATAGTAGTTATATTTTACTAACCAAAATACCGAAAAAAACCGAACCGAATCGAAACCAACCCGATATCTGGATTGAACACCCCTAATCCAAATGAAGCCAAACTATTGTTTCATTCTCCAAAATATAATAAAAATAATAACTTAATTCCACGCAAGGCGCGGGTCTTATCCTAGTTATTATTATTTTCCTACATGTATATGTGGTTGAATAGGAAAGATGAATTTTGAGATTTTATCATCGCTATGGCAAAAAAAAAAGCAAGCAAAGCTCAGCATGAACAAAATCAGTTAAACTTCCTCTAAAATTTATTTATCCTATTTAAATTAATCTTTAAATAGGCTGAATAAGCCCATTTGTATGGGCTTAAGGTAGTTGAACAGGCCCATATAGAGAGAAGGTGATACGTCATTAATCCTATCCAACAAACACATCGAACGATAAAACGCTGTCGTACTATTGTGTTTATATCTTCGTCTCCGACTCTCCGGCGACAATATTTTTAAACTTTCCTCCGTCGCCGTCGCATTTAATCGCCATGATCGTCGACTTCTCTACCTTCATCCTATTCGTCTCTATCTTCGTTTCCTCAGCTAACGCCAAAGCAACCTTATCAATCTCCCCCAAAAATCTAAACCGATCCGGCGATTCCGTCATCATAAAATGGTCCCACGTCGACTCTCCCTCCGATCTCGACTGGCTAGGCATCTACTCACCCCCAGACTCTCCCCACGACCACTTCATCGGCTACAAGTTCCTCAACGCCTCCCCCACGTGGCAATCCGGCTCCGGCGCGATCTCCCTCCCCCTCACCAACCTCCGATCGAACTACACGTTCCGTATCTTCCGATGGACGCAATCCGAGATCAATCCGAAGCACAAGGACCACGACCATAATCCCTTACCGGGAACGAAGCACCTCCTGGCGGAATCGGAGCAGGTGGGGTTCGGATCCGCCGGCGTTGGGATGCCGGAGCAGATCCATCTGGCGTTCGAGGACAAGGTTAACAGGATGCAGGTCACGTTCGTAGCTGGGGACGGTGAAGAAAGGTTCGTGAGATACGGAGAGGGGAAGGATGCGTTGGCGAACTCCGCGGCGGCGCGCGGGATTAGGTACGAGAGGGAGCATATGTGTAATGCTCCGGCTAATTCCACTATAGGATGGAGAGATCCCGGGTGGATTTTTCATACCGTTATGAAGAATTTGAACGGTGGCGTTAGGTACTTCTATCAGGTAAAAGCTAAATCTGAATCAAAAGGTTATGTCTTTAATTTAATTTAAAGTAGTTGTAAGAACATCAAAGGTTATGTCTTTATTTTAAAGTAGTTGTAAGAACTAAGAACATCAAAGGTTATGTCTTTATGACAGATGAACATCAAAGGTTATATCCAAGGTTTAGGAAATTGCTACGCGGTAGCTAGGCACTGGACTGGTCGGATTATTTGGTTCTAGGCAGAGTTTAGTTTAGGTGTTAACTAATTATTAGATATTTTGCATTTATATTAGATATTTTAGTTTTTGGGTTTAATTATAATTATTAGATATACTAAACAATTTGACCCAAAAAAATATACTAAACAAAAGAAATTAGATAACTTTGTTGTTTTTACTATTATCCGATTTTGATCGATTTAATCCGATTTCAACTGATTTCTCAAAAATCGGATGTTAAGAAAATTGTTTCGGCTATGATAGCGCTTAGACAGAGCCTAAGTGTTTCTGTCTAGACCGATTTATAGAACATTGGTTATCTCTTTATGACATTTTATGTTATGTCTTTGTATCAGGTTGGGAGTGATTCAAAGGGATGGAGTGAGATCCACAGCTTCATCGCTCGAGATATCTACTCCGAAGAAACCATAGCTTTCATGTTTGGAGACATGGGTTGCGCTACACCTTACACTACCTTTATCCGGACGCAGGACGAGAGTATCTCCACAGTGAAGTGGATACTCCGCGACATCGAAGCTCTCGGTGACAAGCCAGCTCTCGTTTCGCACATTGGTGATATAAGCTACGCACGTGGCTACTCGTGGGTGTGGGATGAGTTCTTCGCTCAGATCGAGCCTATTGCCTCGAGGGTTCCTTACCACGTCTGCATCGGTAACCACGAGTATGACTTCCCTACTCAGCCTTGGAAACCTGATTGGGGAACTTACGGTAATGACGGTGGGGGCGAGTGCGGTGTGCCGTATAGTCTCAAGTTCAACATGCCTGGAAACTCGTCAGAACCAACGGGAACGAAAGCTCCTCCGACGAGGCATCTTTACTATTCTTACGACATGGGGTCGGTTCATTTTCTTTACATCTCCACTGAGACGAACTTTCTCAAAGGAGGGAGTCAGTACGAGTTCGTAAAGCGAGATCTCGAGTCTGTCAACAGGGAGAAAACACCGTTTGTTGTAGTGCAAGGACACAGGCCGATGTACACCACGAGCAACGAGGTGAGAGACGCGATGATTAGGCAAAAGATGGTGGAGCATTTGGAGCCGCTGTTTGTGGAGAACAACGTGACGCTTGCTCTGTGGGGACATGTTCATAGATACGAGAGGTTTTGTCCGATAAGCAACAACACTTGTGGCAAACAGTGGAGAGGAAGCCCGGTTCATCTTGTGATCGGTATGGGCGGTCAAGATTGGCAACCGATTTGGCAGCCGAGACCGAACCATCCGGGTCTTCCTATATTCCCTCAGCCTGAACAGTCGATGTACAGGACGGGTGAGTTTGGGTACACTCGTTTGGTTGCGAACAAAGAGAAGCTCACTGTTTCGTTTGTGGGTAACCATGATGGAGAAGTTCATGATATGGTTGAGATGTTAGCATCCGGGGAAGTAATCAGTGGGAGCAAAGAGGATAGTGTTAAGACAGTTCCTGTATCTGCAACACTTGTGGGGAAACCTGAGTCTAATGTCTTATGGTATGTTAAAGGAGCAGGCTTGATGGTTATGGGTGTGCTTTTAGGGTTCGTTATAGGTTTTTTTACAAGGGGCAAGAAAGGATCTGCATCTGATAACCGTTGGATCCCAGTGAAGAACGAGGAGACATGATATTAAAGAAGTGAATCTATTAAGGTGTATGATTTGTATAGTATTGTATCTTCTTTCCTACAGTAAGAACCATGTTTTGTACACTGTAATAAATAATAATTCCATCTGAAGAGTTTGTCTGAAAATCACTTTACTATGTTTCGTGTAAATACATACTGTATGTATTAATATTTTACATTGGTTTATCTTGATTGGGTTGGTTATAGTATATGATTTGGATTAACAACAGAAAACTGCTTTTATTGAATAAAATTAGATAATATTTACAACTTATATAGCAAACAATGACGCAAAGAATATAGTTTCAGAGCTGTACGAACGTAAAGAGAAAAAAATACGTATAGGAGAATAGTACGTTTTTGTTTTGTTTGGGAAGGTGTTTATTTGGAAAGCAAGTGACGTGCCCGTTGATTAGCTCCTTGAACACGGTTGTTAAGCTCATCAATATCGCCGTCCAGATGATCCAGAGCCTTGTTTTGCCTGCAATAATAATGACAATAAGTACTCATAAGTATAAAAAATGTGTGAAAATACGTATGTATGCAAGTGTGTTATCTGACTTGTCGAGCTCAGATCCCATGTCAAGGGCCATGCCCTTAAGATCACCCAAAATGTCACTTAAATCTGAAAGTCCATCGTCTTGCTTTGCCTTCTCTTGCTGCACACATCAAAACATACCATTTTTTTGAGATTCTCAAATTAATACCAAGTTAAGAATTTGAAGAATAAGAAGAAGACAAACACCTCCACTTTCTGCATAGCGTTTGTTGGTTGGTCTGATGGTATCGGTTGGCTGCTTGATCGTCCTTTCGCAGCCAAACCAAGTTTCTCTCGCTCTTCTTTGTTATTCGCGCTCTTCTTCGACGCTTTATCTAAACCATTCAACCAAACACATGATCTTAATCAAGAATCAAGAATCAATTATCAATGATCAAGAATCATTTGAGAGTCTCCGGAAAAGTTAACGCAATAAGAAGCACATATATTTCCATAATTTGACGTATACAAATTTTTTGATGTTCAGCATAAACATTAACTTATCATGGTGATGTTTAAATTAATAATGCAAATATCTAATGATTATTCCCGCATTTGTGGATTGAACACCTAGTTAAATAATATGAAGATTGAGATGATACAATATGTGAATTATAGTCTCTACCTGGTGTGATCATAGGTCCTGCGATCTCTTTACCCTTCTTAGGTTTCCATGGCTTAGAAAACATTCCTCCTAAACTGTTCAAAAGCTTCTCTCCCTGCTCTCAAACAACATTTATCAACAATCATAAAAGAGAAACAGAACATCTATGTAAAAAAAAGTTAAGAAACGGCAATTACCCGACCGAGATCTTTATCCATTTCAACAGCCATAACATGAGTCCTGTTAATCTGTTCACCTTGCGCGTGCAACATATCAAGCGTCCTCGTAGCGTCCGATCTTATATCTTCAGCGATCTTAAGACAGTTGTTGACACCTTTGGTTGTTTCTTCGGCTTTATAAACCGCGTACTTCTCTAAATCCTCCGTCGTCTGGCTCTGCAGATCACCAGAGTTGCTGAAACCCTTCTTGTACTTGTCGTCATCTTCGTCGAAATCTGGTGTTATGAGGACTGGTTCCGAAGAAGTTCTTCTTCCTCCATTGATTGTTCCTCCTCCTTTGTTGTTTGATGATTCGTTGGGAACTTTGTTGTTCCCCGGAGATTTTAAGAATCCAAACATTTATTCGACAATGAGAGAAAGACTATTGATTGAGATGTCGTCTCCAAAGAGAAGATTCAGATTAAAGAAAAATCTAGAGAAAGGAAAAGGAAAATGGTTATCCAAAAATAGAAACATGTGAATTTCAAGAACGGATCAAAAGAATTGTTTAGATTCTCTCTCTGTTTGTAAGCCAATGAAAGGAACCAGAGATGAAGGGGAGACATCACGACAAGTCCTTTGTTTCTCTCCTACTTTCAGACCGTTAAGAGTGTCTCTGTTCTGTTAATGACCAAAACATGTTGCTACGTTTTGATTTGAGTAAGTCTCCTTGGTTCTGGTACGGTAATGCCAAAGTCCAAAGGCTTGGATCGTTTAAAACCTCTGCTCTATCATCGCATCTCATCATATTCAGCGTTTCTGCGAAGGTGAACTCGACTTCAAAGTCAAAATTGTCAATCGATTCTGCCATCGTTGCACATCAGCCAAAGGTCCAATTCATACACTTATCTATGCTTGTCATTGTTTGTTTGGGGAAGTCGATGCTCGTCATCACTTCCAACGAGCCAATAACTGTCACGATGAGCCTCTTCTTTTCGGTTATGGCATCCCTTGCTATTCCGGATGAGGTCTCTAGAACCGGAATTTATGGTTCAACTCTCTCTGACCAGGCTACTCTAATGAAGTCTCTGACTTCAGCTGCTCAAGCTCCGACAATGGCAACCATGCTGTTTGTTTCACTGTTAAATTCACCAATGGAATCGGAGAAGAAAAGAATTTCAACTGCCTCACCATCTCGCTTATCGATCTTTTTGCTACTCTGATGTGTTGAGATTCACATAGTCTCCCGGGGCAACATAGACGGGAGCTGTTCTCTTTCGTTTGACGGGTGCGCTAGCCTCTGTTGGTTTCCCACCTCCCACCCCTCTTCAAACCCCTTTCACTAGGGTATTTCAACGTCTTTTCAGACTATTTAAAGCTCTTTCGAGCTGTGATTTCAAGGATTCAAGTGAAGATTATCCGTGGATCTCTCTACTTCGAACTAGTCTCTCTTTGTAACACTTCTATCTTAGGTTTTATTATTGTTGTTCATCTTACCGTCGAGCATACCTCCGGTTATAAATGTTGTAGCGCCTTAAGTTTGAATTAATGAAATTTGTAACAAAAAAAAAGAGGCGGTCGCAAGATCTAAGTGAGTGTTTATAACATTAAAAGAGTTAATAAAAAGATATGAAAATCTGTACTACAGATGAAAAGGTTAGTTTATTAAACAGTTTCTGAAGATTTTTTTTCTTCTTCTTACAAGAAACTCTAATCCTGATTTACAAAAGGTAATTATAAAATACAAAAAGAAAAAGACTCAAGGTCTTGAACTATACAGAGAACACAACATATACACAACATCCAGCTTTGGATTTTCTTAAATAATGCATTTACACATACACAAGATCCTAGAGCAGAGTAACAATGGAGATTGGAGACCATTATTCATTTACTTCCTCCTAGAGAACTCATCCCATGGGTCTTCTTGACCAAAGATCTCGTCGATAATGTTGGAAGTTGGAAGAAAATCAATCTTCTTAGTCCAACAATGATCAAATGAATAAAAATGATCCTCCACAAGATCATTGCAGTGGCGCCAGTAGTTCCCAACGTTAGATTCCTCTCTGTTTACGTTGGACTGGAAGTCATCGGACATGCACGAATCTTCTTCTGCATCTCCTGAGAGGCCGTTTCCGGTTTTTTTCTCATCTGGAGTTTCAGGACCATAAAAAGTGTTGTCATACTCTACTTGCCACTCATCATCGTCACTATCGATGTCCAAGCTTCTAGAACGATTCTGAACAGCTCGTCTTCGCAGGATGAAGACGTTGAAATAGTAGCTCACAATCTCCTTCATGGTTCGCGAAGGAAACGCAGACTTTAAGTGCTTCCATAAATCCCGGTCAAGTGAAACCGGGTTGGAGTAAACAACCTCGTGGAATAGATCTTCCTCGTCCTCGGTTAGTTTACCAGCGACTTCCTCTCCCATTTCACCGAGACCTATGCTTAGACATCTTTCGTATCCGATAGTTTCGAATAAGCCCTCTCTGTTCTCAATGATATGCTGCTGCACGCACCTGATGGAGCCTTTATCCACGCAAATGCATTCTTTTCTTCCTTTACCGATTTCAAAGAACTCGGTTTCACGGTCAGGCATTGGAATGACGCACTTCCCCATCAGTTGCTCTTCGTTGTGATTAGCATCACGGACTTCTTCCTTGACACATTCAGGAATATCAGCCTGGTAATCCGACCCAATTGGAACTTGTTTTCTAGGAGAACTCTGACACCAATCAACATCGTCTGCCGGGTAATCTGACTCAGGAGATTCGTGAGAAAGGGTAGACTGAGTCGTAGCATCCTCCTCGGATGTGATCCAAGAGAAAGGTGCGTTGGTCTCAAACCCCTCCTCAACATTATCCTCACATTTAACACTGTAGAGATCACTCAGATCCTCTCCTGCTAATAAAACACAGCGCAAGACAAACAAGAATTAAGCAGCATGCTTAACTTTATCATGTTAACCCATCTGCAACTGCTGCATACTATTATTACCTATGACAAGACCAGACTTCTCCGGTGAAACACGATATGGAACTCCATCATCTAGTTTGGGAAGCTTGTTGCAATAACTAATCTCTCTTGCATGCTTCATGTTGAGCTCTTGCACATCCTCAGCTTCAAAAGTGCGCTTAACACCCATATTTTTTTGTACCTGTAAAATGAAAAACCAAAAGCAAATTTAGTTACTTGGCGTGGAGGTTATCTTATGTCAACTGCTACTTATATAACATCCACACACTAACATGTAACAAACAACAAGTCTATAACGCTGAGAGCTCTAAGTCCCATGTTAAGTTAAGTACTGAGGGGAATTTAATTAAAAGTACAAAACCCCCAAATGAATATGAGTAAATTAAAAAATCCCCAAATCTGAACGAAACCCTAACCCTAGATTTCAATTCACGGCGTAGATCAACAAATCAGGAATCAAAAATCAAAGAATTGGCTAATTCTCGGAATAACAGACACAAGCCCTCTGTTAATTAACAGATTTGACAAACCCTAGAAAATCGAAATCTAAAACAATTGGGGAAAACTAGAAATTAAGAATGAATCCGATAAGAATAACAAAATGAATTAAACACCTAAACGAAAAATTGATCAGATCTGTTGTTTACAGATCTAGATCTAGCTCAAACCCTAGATTTGACCACAACCAATGGATGATATCAAAACAGGTATCAATCGAAAGATGGAATCAAGAGGAAAACGAAAATTACAATTGATTCGAAGATAGATCTGGAAGAAGGAAGAGATCTGAACACGAATTCAAGAAAAAATAAATTTGGGGGAAGACCCGGCCCGGATTAAATTCGGATACCGAGACAGCACCGAATGAGCTGTACCTTATAAAAACACTTTAAACGATTTGAAATTACAAAATTATCCTCGCCGTTTACCAGCACGTGCCCAACTTGCTTTGGCATATCCGCGTCTCTCTTTGTAAACCGAAACGTAATTCGTATTCAATTTGAACAAACCGGACCAAGCAAACTCAACCGGTTATAATCTAATCCTCTCTCATAAACCCTAAATTCCCAAATCAGATTCTCACGCGACCTTTCTCTCGACAACACTCTCGACTTTTTGCTTCCGGTTTCGATCTTTCGCTGATTGTATACAGATTCCGTACATCTACAGTTCGTTGCATCTGCTCGTGATCTGAGTAAGTATAGCTTATCTCTTTTGATTCATGAAAAGCCCACTTTCGTGGATCAATTTACTCGAATTATACTTTTACTTGCTTGATTTCTTAATGATCCATTGATCCCTAATGTTACTTATTGATATAGCTATAGAAAGTTGGATGCTTTGAATCTGGGGTCTTTGCCTATCCCTTAGTTATGTGTTTGATGTCCTTTAGCTGTTAGAAACGATTGTTATCATCATATTAGCTTTGGATCTCAAGTTCTATGTTGTTCCATTTTGTAGGTAGTGTGACAAGTTCAGACCAATGGCGCTTGTTGTGATTTGTGGGCAACCTTGCAGTGGGAAGTCAACAGCTGCAGTAGCCTTATCCGAAGCACTGAAAGAATCTGAAACGAAGCAGAACGTTAGAATCATCGACGAGGCTTCGTTTCATCTAGACCGCAACCAGAACTATGCCAACATGCCCGCAGAGAAGATGCTTAGAGGAAAGCTTAGGTCGGATGTCGATAGATCTGTTTCGAGAGGAGACATTGTTATCGTAGATTCCTTGAACAGCATCAAAGGTTACAGATACGAGCTGTGGTGTATTGCGCGTGCCGCTGGGATTAGGTACTGTGTTCTCTTCTGTGATGTGGATGAAGATCGTTGCAGGGAGTGGAATAAGGAACGTGAGGGTAGAGGCGAGGCTTCGTATGACGATGGTATATTCGAAGATCTGGTGAGAAGGTTCGAGAAACCTGAGAGGAGAAACCGATGGGATTCGCCTCTCTTTGAGCTGTACCCTTCTAGAGATGGGATAGAGAAATCATCTCCTGTGGTTTTAGAAGCTGTGACCTATCTGACCAAGACTGTTGATTCCAAAACTCAAGACGTGAGGATACTCCAACCGAGTATCGCGACTCAGTCTGCGAGATTCTCAGAAGCGAATTCTCTTTACGAGTTGGACAGAGCGACACAAGAAGTTATTAATGCGATCGTGGAACAACAAGCGCTTGGTGGGGCTATAAGCAGAGTTACTCTTGGTAATGATCTTCCTCCAATCGAAATCTCCAGACCAATTGGACTACCGGAGCTTGGTAGGCTTCGGAGAACGTTTGTTAAGTTGATGGGTCAATCGAGTCTGAGCGGGCCACCGGTACCAACTGACGCAAACAGTGGAAAGAGACGGTTTGTGGATTACTTGAACAGAGAGTTTGGAGGTAATAACGCTTGAAATTGGTGGGTGAAGAAACATTTTACAGTTTGTTTTTTCATCTTCTCAACACAAGTCAAGTTTACACTCTGTGCTCTTGAGTGAAAAGTTGTGGACAAATTGATGTATTTTTCTTATGCAAACATATAATTATCATTTATCAAGTTAAACAGTTTTTTTTTGTGTAATAATATCTTTCCAGTTCTTGAATGACTCTGTCTTTGAACATGGGTACGACTAAAAGGGGCTAAAAGGTATTTTATTGGCCCATAAAGTTATAAAGTTGCGCAGTTTCAGCTAGTGTTGTACCATACCAGCATGTCTACTCAAAAACTATCTTCATTTCAGGCTAATGTTGATAGAAGAGAAACAAATTACTTTTCACTTTCACTCTGACGATATCTTGAAACTGCCTTTTGTTTAGTGTCAGCTAGTGTTGTACCAGTTCGGTTTTACATTGTCTTTTGCATCTTGCAGATACTGTGTTAGACATCGCTTGCGCTCTAAGTAGATAAAAGTATCTCCAAAAATAATTTGACTGTACATTAAAACGGAAAAGGCAAACCAATTTTGGAGATGCGGGGGATCGAACCCCGTGCCTCTCGCATGCAAAGCGAGCGCTCTACCATTTGAGCTACATCCCCATATGACTAAAGCTTCAATTACGTTAAATAAATACGGTTTTCGACTAAAAAGTCTATCATAACAACAAACTACGAAGAAGTAGAAAGTACAACTAACAAAACTGAAATAGCTACGAATAAGTAGTAAGTACAACTAACAAAACTGAGATGATTAATGAGATAACAGGTTAACCACACAATTATCTTAGATGCTGCGTGCAACAACCCGAGAGGGCCCCCGCATAGTTTGTCAGTTTCTTTTTCTTATTGTACGTTACAAATCCAACTTACTAAATATACTTTTATTTTTCTCTAAAAATGTTCACACTTAAATACAATCAGTTTTTATTCACACTACAAACCATATATCGTATTTGGAACTTTGTAACCAACTGATTGGCTTACAAGTTTCTTTACACTATATATATATTTATCAAATCAACTTTCATTTTCCAAGTTCTCTACATCATATCCTGTCTATTTCGTGCTTCTCCTAAAAGAGTGATCTTAAGACCCAATCATCATGAGAATGTTTCTAGCTCTCTTCCTTCTCTTGGCCTTGACCACATCTTCAAGTAAGTACCTTTCTTCTCTTCTTGGTATACGGTCCAATAACAGTATTTAAGATTTTCTTGCTGTGTCTCTCTTTCTCTATAGGTGCAACTTACTGTCTCTGCAAAGAAGGGACAGTAGACAACGCACTTCAAGCATCAATAGACTATGCTTGTGGAAAATTAGATTGTAACCCAATCCTTGACAAGGGTGCTTGTTATCAACCAAACACCATCAAAAGCCACTGTGATTGGGCTGTTAACAGCTACTTCCAGAATCAAGATCAAGCCCCTGGAAGCTGCGACTTCACTGGAACTGCCACTACCAGTCAAAACCCACCTTCAAGTAAGTAAAAAAAATCTACATTTTGATGAGAAAAGTTGTGGTCTTGATGAGGTTCTTTTGTGCAGATTTGGTTACCGGATGTGTCTATCCTTCAAGCCCTAGGTAACTAATGATCACTAACACAAACCTAAGCCTGTCTCATTTACATGGATATGACTTATAGAAAGTTTGGTGTGTGTATTAACAGCTCTCCAGGATCGCTTCCTTCAACTACACCATCACCGGGAACAAACAAGACAAACAGTGCTGCCAGTTTGGTCATTTCCCCTGCTTTCGCAATCTGTTTATCAACACTTGCGTTTCTGATGTAACGTTCGTGTGGAGACAAAGACATCCACATGGGTCCGTCTTTGGTTCCCTTTTGGGTGGAAAAGGAAGCTTCAGTCGTCATTGTGGTTTATATTTCTGTTGTTGCATTTATGTGAAAGTTGCTCTAATTAGAATCTTGAGTAAATAAATAAAATAAAACAGAGCATCATGATAAAGACTTGTCAATAAAAAGATACCATATTTTTATAATTTCTAATGATTAATCATAGACTAAAGCAAAATTTATTCACCATTTTAGTAGCTTCAACATCCAATTTAGATTATTGTTCTACAACTTCAGCAACGCAAGTGCCACCAGACATCATTTGTAGTAATCTACCAGTTGTTATTCAGTTAAAACTAAGGTTTCTCTCTTTAGGTGTGGTGTTATTCAGTTAAAAAAATATACTCTGTGGCAAAGAAAGAGAAACCTATGTTCCTCGTTATAACATGCCAGAGAGTATACTTGCTAATACTGAGAATAAGTATCTTGAGAAATCATTCGACTGTAACATTAAAAGGAAAAAGGTAAAATCAATGTGGAGATGCGGGGCATCGAACCCCGTGCCTCTCGCATGCAAAGCGAGCGCTCTACCATTTGAGCTACATCCCCAATTGTTAATACGCACACTACAATAAATAAAAATAAAATGTCAGACCAAAAGTTCTAACAACAATCTACGAATAAGTACAATTAACAGAACATTAATTGTATGATAGTGAAACAAACAAGCCAAAGAGAAATGCGTGAAGCATATAATTAATCAATTATCAAAGATGCGTTATGCAACAACCCGAGTGGGCCCCGAATAGTTTGTCAATTTCTGTTTCTTATTCAACGTTATAAATCAACTTACCAAAATATATACATAATAATCGTAGTTAGACTTGGAACTTTGTTACCAAAAGACTGACTCACAAGTTATATATATATATACTACTAAATCAACAAGTATCATTTTCCAATGCTCTAAACTTTCTCTACATCTTCTCTCTCTAAAGCCATCATCTTGGTTTTGGTGTGTGCCTTGCTGTCTATTTTGGTGCTTCCCCTAGATAAGTGACCTTAAGACTAATCATCATGAGAATGTTTCTAGGTGTCTTGCTTCTCTTGGCCTTGACCACATCTTCAAGTAAGTCTTTCTTCTCTTCTTCCTAAAGGGTCCATAACATTTACTTAAAATTTTCTTGCTCTGTTTCTCTTTCTCTCTAGGTGCTATTTACTGTCTCTGCAAAGATGGGATAGGAGACAACCAGCTTCAAACATCGATAGACTATGCTTGTGGAACCTTAGCAGATTGTAACCCAATCCATGACAAGGGTGCTTGTTATCAACCAAACACCATCAAAAACCACTGTGATTGGTCTGTTAACAGCTACTTCCAGAAAGCAGCTCAGGCCCCTGGAAGCTGTAATTTCTCTGGAACTGCCACTACCAGTCAAAACCCACCTTCAAGTAAGTCAATCAACTTATAGATTTGATGAGAAAAGTTATGATCTTGATGACGTTCTTTTGTTGTAGATTTGGTTACTGGATGTATATATCCTTCAAGCGCTAGGTGATGATCACTTCCATTAACCTTAACCTGTCTCATATTCATAAACATGACTTAGAGAAAGTTTGGTGCGTGTGTGTGTGTATTAACAGCTCTGCAGGGTCGCCTCCTTCAACTACACCACCAACGGGAACAACTCCAACAACAAACGGAACCGGAGGCTTTACTCCATTTCCGGGAACTCCTCCTGCTTTTGGTCCAACCGGAACCGGAGGCTTTACCCCAAGCAAAGCTGCTTCAAGTTTGGTCATTTCCTCTGTTTTCACGCTCTGTTTCTCATCACTAGCGTTTCTGATGTAAGGTCCGTGTAGAGACAAAAGACATCCACATGGGTCCGTCTTTTGATTCCCTTTTGGGTAGAAAAGGAAGCTTCAGTGGTCATTGTGGTTTATATTTCTGTTTTTTCCCATTTATGTGAAAGATGCTCTAATTAGAATCTTGAGTAAATAATTGCCAAAAAAAAAAACAGAACATCATGATAAAGACTTGTCAACAACAACGTTAGGAACTCGTGGGTTGTGTAAGAAGATACCATTTTTAATTTCTAATGACCAATCATAGACTCACAGAAAATTTATTCAACTAAAAAGACCAACCAACAATAAAACGAAGTGAAGTGCCACTGCCAACTACTACTTTAAGGTAAGAAACACACCTTCAATAATTGATCAAGCCTCTCTAATTAACACAAAGGCAAGTCTCACCAACAAACTCTGTGATCTGGCAATAAACAAGAATCACAGCCCCATATTATTCCGAACAAGAAACAGATAAGTACACAATGTAAACACTGAACTTAACAAAAAGATAAAAACAAAATCAATCTACAAGATTCCCATCGATTTCATAGAACAAACGGTTACAGCTCTCACTAAGAATCTCAGCTCTACGCATAATCTTCTTGCAATCTCCATGCCTTCGCTTAGGGCTAAACTCTCTCAGCCTCACATGAGGATCCTTGATACCCACGTCATTGTATATCTCCCTCGCAGGAACCACATGCTTCTCCCAAAACTCAACGAGCGCAGGCCTCATCTCCTCCCAAAACGCGTTGTCTCTCCAAACTCTAAACAGACTGCTCCCGTTACGAGTCCAGCAGTAAAGATCCAACCACTCCGTATCCACAATCTCCATCAAACCCTGAAGCTGCGGAACACAATGATAAGGAACCTTCTTCCACGGATACGCTCCTCTCGGCTTCTCACCTTCACCACCATCACCACCTCCTTTGTAAAACGGACACTTCACTTCTACAACAGAAGTCGAACTCGCTCCATTGATCAATCCATCAGGAGAAGCTCCTAGCCAGTTTGTTTCTTCGCCGTTCTTGTTATAGACAACGAATCCAGGTCTAGCGATGACTTCGTTCCCTGTTAACAGTTTATATCTCTCGAGCGCTTCGGTTTCGTTATCAGCGTCCCAGAACGTGGCTTCGTTTCCGGAGAACTGTTTGGCTACACCGACTTTCTCTAGCCAAAGCTCGCGTCTACCTTCGGGCCAGAACCCGATGGCGCGTGAGAAGTTGCTAGCTGTCAGCCTGTTCTTCCTCAGATCTTGCCAGTCTTTGGTCTCGTTCTGAGGCTCTGGTGCTTCTTTCTTACTAATGATCTCAGAGTCGGGTTCTGCTTGAACGTGCAAGAAGCGATGACAGAAAGCTATCTCATCACTGCCAAAGAAACATCGAAACATGTGTAAGAATAAGAATCAAAAGTAAATATTAGAGAACTAATGAGCTTGATCAGATAGAGACAAGACTGACCGTGCGCGTTTGTAAAAGGTACGACGAAGCATATCGGCGGCGACTCGACGACGGCGGTAAGTAGATAAGATCGATTCTGAATTTTGACTTTTGAGGGTTTAAGGAAGCGACTCTGGTAGGACTCGTAACCAATGGGCCTTATCTAAACTCGGAACTAATGGGCCTCAGAGTTATAAAACATAATCCGGTTGGGTTTTAGTTGATTAAAACTTTGGAATCGGTTTGGTTCGGTGAAGCAAGAGTAACGAGGATTCACTGAAAACGAACCTTTCATGATCTGGTTTTGTGGCGGTTTAGTGAGATGCTAAAAGTTGGTATGGTATATTGATTTCTCATTATTTCTATAACAAACCGGTTTTTGGTCTGGTTCAACCTAAATGAACCGAGGTTAAGATATATGATTATCGAACCGAGTCTTCTATTGTTGTCTCCTCCGAAGAGAAAGGGAAAGAAAGCTGCCTTGATCGTATGCCCTAAGGAAAAAGGAATGATTCATCTGAAGAAGAAGAAGAAGATGGTGATACGAAGAACATGTATTCCTCTCCATCGGAAAGCTTTGGCATTGGTTCAGCCTCGTTTCTCTGGAACAGGTACTTCGATTGGTTCTAGCAGCGACAGAAATCTCTCTTATAGAGAGAAACTGAGGAGTGGACTCGTTGATATCAAGAAAGATGATGCTGTTGATCTCTTCCAATCTATGATTCAGTCTCGTCCACTCCCTATGGTCATAGATTTCAACAGATTGTTTGGTTCAGTTGCCAAAACAAAACAGCACGATCTCGTGTTAGCTCTCTGCAAGCAAATGGAAATGCAAGGGATTGCTTATGATCTCTACACTCTCAACATTATGATCAATTGCTTCTGCCGTCGTCAGAAACTCGGGTTTGCTTTTTCTGTGATGGGAAAGATGTTGAAGCTTGGGTACGAGCCCGACGCAGTCACATTCTCTACTTTGATAAATGGTTTATGTCTCAAGGGTCTAGTTTCCCAAGCTGTGGAGTTAGTTGATCGTATGGTGGAAATGAAGGTTATTCCAAATCTCATCATACTTAACACTCTTGTCAATGGCCTTTGTCTCCAAGATAGACTCTCTGAAGCAGTGGCTTTGATTGATCGAATGATGGAAAACGGATGTCAACCCGATCAGTTTACCTATGGTCCGATTTTGAACAGAATGTGCAAGTCAGGTAACACTGCCTCGGCCTTGGATCTCCTCAGGAAGATGGAACATAGAAAGATCAAGCCTCACGTAGTCACATACAATATTATTATTGACACTCTTTGCAAAGATGGGAACCTTGACGATGCCCTCAACCTTTTCAATGAAATGGAAACCAAAGGGATCAAAGCAGATGTCTTTACCTACAACTCTCTCATAGGGGGCTTCTGTAGTGCCGGCAGATGGGATAACGGCGCACAGTGGCTGAGTGATATGATCACAAGGGACATCACCCCGAACATCGTCACTTTCAATGCGTTGATTGATTGTTTTGTGAAAGAGGGAAAGCTTAGCGAGGCTCAAGAATTGTACAATGAGATGATCACAAGAGGCATAGATCCTGATACAATTACATATAGTACTTTGATATATGGGTTGTGCAACGAAAAGCGCTTAGATGAAGCCAACCAGATGATGGACCTGATGGTTAGCAAGGGTTGCGATCCGAGTATCGTGACTTATAGTATCCTTATAAACGGCTATTGCAAGGCTAAACGGGTTGATGAAGGTATGAGACTTTTCCGTAATATGTCTGTGAGGGGAGTGATTGCCAATACAGTCACTTATAGCACTCTCATCCAAGGCTTTTGTCAATCTGGGCAACTTAATGTGGCCAAGGAACTCTTCCAAGAGCTGGTTTCTGAAGGTGTTCATCCTAGTATTATGACTTACGGTATTTTGCTGGATGGGTTGTGTGACAATGGAGAACTAGAAGAGGCTTTGGGAATACTTGATCAAATGCACAATTGTAAGATGGATCCTGGTATTGGTATCTATACCATCATCATTCACGGGATGTGCAATGCTAGTAAGATCGATGATGCTTGGGATCTATTTTGTAGCCTCTCTTTCAAAGGAGTGAAGCCTGATGTTAAGATGTACACCGTAATGATTTCGGGATTGTGTAAGAAAGGCTCATTGTCCGAAGCTGATGCATTGTTTAGAAAACTGAAGGAAGATAGGTGTGAGCCAGGTGATTGTACGTACAACACACTAATCCGAGCACATCTTCGAGGCAGAGACATAAGCACGTCAGCTAAACTCATTGAAGAAATGAAGAGGTGTCGGTTCTCTGCTGATGCTTCCACTATAAAGTTGGTTATGGATATGTTAGTGGATGGTAGATTGGACAAAAGCTTTTTGGATATGCTTTCTGGTCCTTTTCAAGACAAATCATAAATCGTTGGGTTGAATCACCAAGATTCTGACGCTGGTTGCTCCTCTTTCCTCCGTGGCTGGTTCGTCCCGCTTCGCTTCCCGCCATTACTTTACATTGAGAATCTATGTTTCCTGAAAACTTGCTTGTTTCTGGTCAATATTGGTTGACTCATTGTGTCGGTATAAAGCTATCATTAAGAGTTTGAGCTTTATGTCTTCTTTTTCGATTCTCTTGGCCAATTGATTGATCTGTGACACTTTTGGAGCTAACTGTCTGTGGGTTTAAAGGGTCACTCACTAGTCACTAACTAATCTTTTTGGGTTCATTGAACCAACCAGTGTTTTTGTTTTCTGATATTTGGGAATCTTAGGATCAGAACCAGATGCCTTGAGTTGATGTTTGGATAAGTGAGTTGACTTCGTATTGATCCTTAGTTTTGAGTTCTTTGAGTGCTCTTTTGATCTTCTAAGGAAGGTTCTTGGCATCTATGAGGACTGATGGTTTTAGAGCTATTTCATAATAGCCCCGCTCTTTTGGACATGATCTTTCATCTACAACTTCTGTTATGTTCACTCTATTGTTAATCCAAGATACAACCTTAAGCATATTGTTCCTTCTACTTATTTATTCTCGTGTTCCGACTAGCTAATCGTGTCTTTTTTTGCCGGTGGGTTGCAATTTGCAAATTCCAGTCTTGCTGCTCTCTGCCGTTGCTGCGTGTTGGAGGAAGGCTGCTTCTGAGCCTTTTTTCTCTGCGGATCTCTTGTTTTTTTTTTTTTTTTGTCATTTTCAGTCACATTATATGTTCAACCCAAGACATACGCTTATAGCTCATGTCTCCTGTACTGTGAAATGTTTCATTGTCTGTTAATGCTGTGTCCTCTTTGTTTGAGAGTGGACTAATCCACACATGGATGAGAAAAAAAAAAACAGGTTTCTCGTGTATCTTCTTTGTAATTTCTATGAAATATCGATTCTGAATTTTGAGGGTTTAAGGAAGCGACTGTTGTCTAAACGAGTAATATGTAATTCAGGGGAATGAAGTCATAAACTAAGCACATAGATTAAATATCTTCGTCCAAGATCTCACTTTAACAACTGTCTCTCACTCTCTACTCTTGTGGAATATAAATCATAAAAACTCACAAGTCTTAATATAGGAGTATCAACTTATTAGCTAGCAACAAACTCGGTTTCAGATTCTTTTTTGCTTGTTACTTACGCTTGGGCTTTGGCTTGAGGTGCGTCCACAACTTCATCAGATAAACCACACCTTCTTTGAGAGTAGCTTTTCTTCCTTCTTTGAAGTTCCATAGCTCAGGCACTATGTACCTTCCACTTCCGTTATACTCGTTCCTCTCCATCAGCGCTTGTGTCACAGCTTCAAACACTTCGTCACCCAGCTCTTTCTTCAGTTCCTGCAGCTTCTCATCCTCTTCATTCAGCACCTCCTGCCAAAAATAAATTGTACACATTCTAAGAGCATTGTTTAAGAGAGAAGAGAAGAAAAGAAGAGGTGTATCGAATTGTATTGTTGTTACCTTGTGGATTCCGTCTATTTGGATAACCTTAATCGGATGCCAAGCCGAGTCTCTCAAGTGGTTGTCCCACAAGGAACAGAGCGTTGCTGCTTCAACATCAGCTTCTTCAGCTGGATATCTCTCTTTAGCTAGTTTCTGGAACGGTTTCTCATCCAATGCTCCCATTCTCTTCACAGATATCTGACCACGTAATGTCAACTCTTGCATTGACTGCACACATAGCTTAACCATGGTTACTATCCTAACATCAAATGGAGAGAGGGAAAAGGGAGAGGGAGAGACTGTTGCTTACTCTGATCAAAGCCTTGCGAGCATCCTGAAGCTCATCGTTAGTGTAGCCATGTTTAACAACAAGAGCTTGATAGAGTGACTCTTGGTATTCAGACTCCTCCTCTTTCTCCTTTAGTTTTTCTTTAGTCTTTTCTATCTCTTCCTTCATATCAGGATCTTCCATGTGTCCCATCACCTGCAGCCCACCCCTCATTCTCTCTATCTCCAGCTCCCGTGCCAGCTCATCATCCAGTTTCTTCTCCAGCTTTTTGACTCTCTCACGTAACTCATCTTTCTCCCTCTGTAAAACAAACAGCCCAGCAAATCAAAACAGACACTGCAACTTAGCATTAGCCTTAAAGCTTATACCTGTTGCTGTTTAGCCAATCTCGTCATTTCTTCATCCGCTTTGTTTTGCTCTTCAGTAGCCATTATGTTCTGACAAACAAATTAAAAGATTTCATCACAAATCATTGCGCAAACTTTTAACAAAAAAAAAAGGATTTGTACAAAGGATGTTGAACATTACCTTCTGTTTTTGCCATTGAAGCTTTCGTCGCTCAGTTTTGTTCAGCGTTTGACATTTATCAAGATATCTCTCCCTCTCTTCAAACTCTTTCCTTTGAGCTTCCAGATGCTGAGCTGCCTTCTCATGTTCATTTTTCACACTCGCCAAATAATCACGCGCCTTTTGCTGCATGCTACTCATCTCTAAACATTGAAAAATTAGTTAAAAAACAAATTAAGCTTCAGAATACTAATTTAATTTCATCAGTAAGTAAGAGAGAACAAAAACATTACTTTCATTATGAGCGTTGATCATTTCGTCCTTCTCTTTCATACTCCTCTGAAGCTCTGTACTGGTTTCTTTGTACTTGCTCTCTATCTCCTCAAGGTTAGTGCTTTTGGTCTCTAGTGTGTTTTCCAAGTTAGAGACAAGCGTGAACGCCCTTCTTTGCTGCTCTGCCTCTTTACCAGAAACAGTCACCAAGTCCCCTTGCTTCCTGAGGTGGTCTCCAACTACAGTTCTCGAGTAGTAGTCCTCCCTTTTCGCTATCCAACCGTAAAGCTCTTCGCCACGATCGCGTGCATAATCATAGTCTCTCTTCCCACACTGATTGACTTCAAAGTGCTTCTCAAACATGGTGGCGTTTCTGTAAGCTTCCCAGTCTTTGCCGAAGTAAACAATCGCAAAACCTGTGAAACCAACTCTGCCGTTCCACAGCGGCTCCACTTTGTGGGGGTTAAACCCTTTGCTAACAAACTCTTCCCTAATTTTGCTTCCACTCTCGCCAGCGAACTTGCCTGTTTTCTCATTATAAATTCTACTGATGTTGGCCAAGATCCCTTTCCATGGATGCACAAACATCAGACCATCATTACGAGCAGCCAAAGTATCACGCCTCTGAGGATATCTTGGAGAACCATGGCTGAGACCACTCTGTTGGACAGGTTCTTCCCCCTCTTTAGCACCAGCAGTGAGGCAAGCTCTCTTGGAAGGGTATGTACTGTCTTGGTTGCTCAAAGAGGAGTTAGGAGAAAACATCTGTCTTTCTTCACCACTTGGTACAGGATCATCTTCTCCTGAGACAGACATAGGTTCAGCTTCAGCGATACGTTGTGAACTGGATTTGACAAGGCTGCTATTCACTTCCCCTGCAGCAGAACTTGATGAGCCTGCTGTTATCCAGCTTCCGGTTAACACCTCTGTAGGAAGAGAAGAGACATCTGATGATGGTCTTTCCAGAGGGCGGAGATACTTCTTCATGTATCTCTCAAGCGCGAGATGTCTAGCTATCTCTCGGCCATCCTTAGCGCGGGAACTACCGCTGATGTTGTAAGCATGGCGAAGCAAGTCGTCAAAGTTGTAGTCACGCTTGCGGTGTAAGTAGCAGAAGGGACACCTGAAGAGAGAGTCAGAGATCTTGACCTTGCGAGTGCCGTCTTTCATTTCAGAGTAGTATCTGTACTCCAAATCATCCAGCTCTCTTCTTGAATACATCTCAACCTGCAACCACAAAGAAGCAAAGGAACTTGGTATAAATACATAATTAAACACTAATCACTGGGGTTGAACCTTATACCTGAAATTCACAGAAACCTACTAAAAGTTTACATCTTTTGAAAGCTTAGACGAAGAAGAACCACACAGGGAAGTTACAAACACACAAAATTTAGTAGAGACTGAGCTCAGAGACAACCCTAACTCAAATCCAAACGACATTTTCGTCGCCCAAAAGAGAAGATCATGAAAAAGTTGACCTTTTTACTCTTCTACAAAGATCAGAGTAGAAACATCATAAAGACACGAACTTTAGTGAGACTGAGCTACAGAACACACAAAACCCGTTCAGAACAGGAACTTACTAAAAGTTGACATCTTTGGAAAGATCAGAGTAAGAAACAACCCAGGAGATCATAAAGACACCAACTTTAGTGAGACTGAGCTACAGAACACAAAACCCTAACTCAATTCCAACGACATTTCGCTAACTAAAAGAAGATGAGAAAAAGTTGAGGTCTTTACTCTTCTACAGAGCTTAAAACACGAAGAAAGAGAGACCCAGAACTGTAAACGCGTAAAGAAACGAAACGAAATGAAACCCATTCGAAAATTTCAGGAAAAAAAAAAACACAAAATTTTGCAAATGTCTGTAGATACAAGTGAGCTGTAAGGGAAAAAGTTGCGAAACCTTTAGAGAGCGAAGAGAAGGGCGACGAGTCTCCTTGTAGGAGCAGGTGGGTAGGGACTAGGGAGCTTTATACATACATATATAACTTTCTATCAACAGACTCGGATTCGATAAAGACCAATCCAAGTAATCAGATTTAGTGAAAACCGATTAAAACCCAACTTGGAAATTTGATTGCTCAGGACTGTGTTTTTTTTTTTTTTAAATGTTTCTATTTATTGTTTAGTTTTTTTTTTTTATAATCCAAGTAATCCGGACACCCCGGATAGAACCCGACCAGCAGTATTTAAAGTTTAGTTGTAGTTATTTTTCTCTGTTTCAGATTAATTATCGTTCTAGAACTTAAAATTTATTTCATTTTAAATGTTGTTTTCAATGCATTTATTTACTAGTTTTTTCAATTTTGTCAATACTATTTAAGCTCATTAAATTATATCCAAATAAAATAATATATTAAATATGGATAAAACATGAAATTTAATGTTTTTTTTATAATTTGTGCGAAAAAGTCAAACGACAAATAATCTGAAACGGGGAATATCCGCGAACTTTATTTTTCTTAACATTTACAAATATTAAATTTGAAATGAAAAATGTTTGTTACAGCGATTTTTGATTTTTTTTAAAATTTTAGATATATAGGTCAAAGAAATTAAAAACTGAACTTAAGGAAAACATTATCGGAAAATGAGGAGGAATTTTTAACTATTATTATATTATTAAAAAGAAAAAATAAAAGAGATGAAGCAAGAGAATCTTAAAATCAAACTTTCCAAAATCTGTTTAGAACTGTAATTGCTTACTTGTTGTTCTTCATTAGCTTCATTTTCTAGTTTCAGTTAAGTTATAATTATCTAATAAAGTAATAATAAAATATTAATATTTTTAGCTCAGATAACCAATTCGATTTCTATCCGATAATGTTGCTCTAATAATACTTAATTTTCTTTAAATATTTATAGGAATAAGACATATATCCAAGAAGATTTAACAACAATGGTCAAGGAAGCCAACCATAACTAAAAAAAAAGAAGAGTTATACAGTGATAATGAAACTCATTCATTCATGGATAATTTGACATACTGGAGAACGTTTTGGGAGTTTATTAACTTTCTCGTATATGTTCTGATTATAAGCTGTAGGGCTCAGAATGAGTTTCTTCAGTACTACTGAGTTTTCAAGAAAGTAACTGGCTACTTTCATCTTCCCTTCCTCCCATTCAAACTTATCTTTAATCTCAACACACTCAAGAGTCGTTGAGACACACCGTGGCACATCTGTGAGTTCCAATCCCTCATTCATCTCCTCTGAATGAGCAACCTTCTGCAAACACATACACACACAAAAAGAAGGGGCTAAGTTTTCAATAGTACGCATCCATAACACCACAGTATTATAAGAAAAACATGATTTACCAAGACTAGGTGTTTGAGATTTGGGCAACACTCAAGAAAGGCTGGCAGAAACTGTAACAAGGCGCTAGGGAACACTGCTTCTAAACGAGATAAGTTGTTGAATTTAGGAATCATTCCTCCTTTTGAGTAAAGATCAAGGGCCTGCAGCACGAATATAGAATACAAGTGAGAGGTTTTGTCTTAGACAAAGTCCATGAACTGTTGTATGAATATATATATGTACCTTCACTGTTTTCTCAGAGATGATAATATGTCTTACACTCGATATCCCATTGAGAAAACCACGGATTTCATTCCTCTTTGATGCATCCCATGGATCAAAAAATCCGTACAAGTTGATAACAAACTTGATATCAAGGTTAACCATGATCATAGAAGTCAGGTTCTTCACCACAATGCTATCAAATTGATCTTCTCCTAGACTCATATACTCTAGCCCAGGAGCATCAATCTCAAGTGTGCATTCCACTCTCGAATGGTAATCCCTTACCTCCCTAAGCGGCAGCACACTAAACCTCTTCAAGCTTCGAGACCTCACTCGCATAACCCCAAATTCATCATTCCGAAGTGCATAATCATCATCCGTATCCCTCGCCAAAGTCAGCTCCTCAAGAACAGGACACCCTGAGAGGACTTTCTCCAGATGCACACGCCATTTAACTTCTTCAAGATGCATGAATCTTAGACAAGGCATGAAAACCAAACCAGGATCCATAAGTCCAGAAGAAGAGAGCTTTAAGTAAACCAATGTCTTGCTCGTGTAGAGATTCATAGGCATGAACTCGACACAAGCATAGTAAATACCGCGCTCTTCTAAATAACAGTTTCTGCTCACAACATCGAGATGTTGTGTTCCACGGCTAATCATTGTACCGACCCGGTCCATGAAACCATCTATCATGCGGGGCCTGCACCTAACCTTGACTTTTAAAAGACTTGACTCGGGGCTAAACTCGAGAAATCTTTCAACGAAGGTGAAGAGCACTTCTTCGTCGTCTTCATAAGCAATAAGAAAGCAGTTTAAGTCAAGAGCGGGAACGCTTAGCCAGAGATTCTTCCATCTCTTAGACAATATACCTGTCTGCACCGAATCTCCTGTCGGAAGGTATGAGAGTATTTGAGTGAGCAAAGAGTCCGGCAACTCGCTGATCATATCGCACCCAGGCATCACTAAACGAAACCCTAAGAGGGGAACAAACAACAAACAACATAAAAATAATAATATATCGTTTAGTATTTATACGTTTAAAGTTGTTCCGGGTTCCTCCTTTAGTAAAGTTAACTTTTTTATTGGTTATATGCCATTCGAAATTTTATGAAAATCAATTGTAATAACAGAGTATTTAAGGAAAAGTGCATATTTTCCATTATCACTATTGATTAATGTATTTGGGAGATTTGATATATAAATAATCTTCCAAAAATCAATTACAAAAGCGAATGAAAAAAGAAAATATAATAACAAATGATCAGTTTACAAATTGCATTTAGTAATACGATGCATATGATTTGACTTGGTATCATCACCATTCTAAGGAGCTCATATACAATCTTTTTTTTTTTTTTTGAACAAAGGGAGCTCATATACAATCTACAAGCCCCTTTTATACATGAGAAAACTAAACTACAAAGATTCATTAAAATTGATGATCATAATATAAGAAATCATCTCTTAACTTTTAACTAAAAAAATAAGAACTGGTTCTTAAACAAGATATTTAAAAACCAATTCTTAGTTTTTTAGTTAAAAGTTAAGATACGGTTTCTTATATTCCAATAAGAACATCACCCTAAGATACTGTTTCTTATATTCTCTACCGGCTACGAACGTCCAAAAACTCGGATACTCTCGATTCGTGCGCATCCTTATTTGGTAGGCTCTTATGATGAAACATTCTTGTCAGCTGACATGACCCGGTTGCAGCAGCCATAGCTGAATCGTGAATAGTAAACCACGTTCATGAATGACATAACCAAACTAAAAAATAATGAGAAGTCTATCACAACATTCTGCCAAATCGCATGCATGTTGGTAAAATATATACAAAGATATAATTTGTAATCATGATAGTAAAAGCGACTCCCTCTCTCATTGTAAAAACACACATTTTTCTCTCGTCTTCTTCTTTCTTTCTTTAAGTTTTGACTAAGAACATTTCTAACGTACTTCTGTTTTCCTCTACAATAGCATGTTTAACTTATAGTATTCATATCATTTTCCGGAATTTATATTTTAGTTTTTTTTGACATCATATTTTAATTTTATAGTTCAGGTAAAGAACTTTTTTATCTAAAAAATGATTCAGATGAAAAGAATTAAAATTGAACCGAATAATACTTAATTTTTTGGAATATTAATTAAAGGTATAAAACATACAAAACCAAACTTAAGAGAATGCAAGATCATCATTATCTAAAAGACATCCAATAAACTGAGATTGGGACTTCTGAAAAAAGGAAAAGAAGATTCGCAGGCATACTGACAATGAAGAACTTGTATCAGCACCAATGGTCAAAAAGAATCCAAACAGAACTAAGAAGAAGACTCATCAATGTCAACGACCTCCTCCATGCGCTCGAATGATAAATTCACATCTTGTAGACCGTTTTGTGAGTTTATTAACCTTCTCCCATATTTCTGATTCCGCAACATTTCGAGGATCATAAGCTGTGGGGCTCAGAATGAGTTTCTTCAGCACTGCTGAGTTTCCAAGAAAGTAACTTGTTGCTTTCATCTTCCCTTCCTCCAATTCAAGTTTTTCTTGAATCTCAACACACTCAAGAGTCGATGACACACACTGTGGCACATCCGTGCGTTCCAATCCTTCCTCAATCTCCTCTGGATGAAGAACCTTCTGCAAACACACACACACAACACACAAAAAAAAGCTGAGTTTTCAATAATACACATATCCATAAAAAAAACATAAGGAGAATAATGGTTTTACCAAGATTAGGTGTTTCAGATTTGGGCAACACTCAAGAAAGGCTGGGAGAAACTGCACTAACTTGCTACGGAACACGGCTTGTAAACGGGATAAGTTATTGAATTTAGGAATCATTCCTAACTGTGAGTAGCGAGCAAGGGCCTGCACTGTTTTGGCAGAGATGATCATATCCAACACACGATATCCCATTGAGAAAATCACGGATCACATTGATCTTTGATACGTTCCAAGTATTAACAAGCACGCGAAACTTGACATCAAGCTCAACCACCAACAAAGAAGTCAGGTTCTTTACCACAATTCTACAAATCTGATCATCACATAGACTCAAATGCTCTAGCCCTGGAGCATCAATCTTAAGCGTGCATTTCACTCTCGAACGGACATATCCATTCCTAAGCGGCAGCACACGAAACCTCTTCAAGCTCCGAGTCCTAACAAGCAAAGCCTTATATTCATCCTACGGATCCCTCAACAAGGTCAGCTCCTCAAGAACAGGACACCCTGAGATAAGCTTAGCCAGATGCACGCGCCATTTAATTTGTTCGAGATGAATACAAGGCATGAAAGCAACACCAGGATCCCTAAGACCAGAAGACTTGAGCTTCAAGTAAACCAATGTCTTGCTCGTGTAGAGATTCTCATAGGCATCATGTCAAAAGGAGAATAGTGAAGACTGTCCTCCTTTAAATAATAGATACGGATCCAACCTCTGAACCCATCTATAAAACGAATACATTTGCTGCTATCAATATCAAGATGCTGTGTCCCCCGGTCAATCATTATACCGATCCGATCGCTGAACCCATCTATCTTCGTGTCTCTGTACTTAACCTTGACTTTAAATAGATTTGACTCAGGGCTAAACTCGAGAAGCTTGTCGACGAAGCTTAAGAACACTTTGTCTGCATCGTACGGAACAGAAGAGCAGTCTAAGTCAAGACCAGGAACGCTTAGATACAGATTCTCCCATCTCTTGGACAAAACATTCCGGCAGTTCGCTGATCCTATCTCTCCCAGACATCACGAGACGAAACCCTAAGAGCATCAACAAACAATAACAAACAGCATAAGAAAAAAAAAAAAAAAAAGATCTTGACCGAACCCTAGGCGTTGAGTTTTCTCTAATCTGAAGAAACTCACCTGGGATTCGGTTTGATTCGCCGGCGGACTATATCGGCCCGGAGTTATCAATTGTGTAGAGAGAAAAGTTGTAACTTTGGGTGTGGATCGAAGTACTCGCGAGCGTTTAGTATTTATAGGGATTCCTTTTCTTCAGAGATCTTTTCAAAAATAAAGGCCGTCGTTAAACCAAGTTGCTTTCGTCTAGTGTCTAGTGGTATAGGAGCTCCAGCTGGAGTGTCCGCCCCTGGGTTCGAGCCTTGGCCACTGCGGAATTTACATGTGGGCTGCAGCACCCGAGACCGAAGACCGTTACACGGTGAGCCACATGGTGACGTCCTGGCAGCGTCCATGCTCACTTCGGTCTCTAGTTTGGACCACCTCGGTGGGGCCAGGATACTCGGGTTATAAAAAAAAAAAAAAAAGGCTGTCGTTATTGTACAATTAATTAATAAATAATTATTTTAGTAAAATAAACTTTTTATTGGTTATTTTCATGTTATATGCCATTGGAAAATAGAGATATCGTAAAATAGCATTACAAATGTTTTTGTCATAAAAAATAGTTTCTAACAGCCGTCCGCCGAGATGTCAAAAAAAAAACAGTCAGTCCATCAATCTAAATCATCTATATTATTAAAAGGTTTTCTTCGAAAAAATCTTCAATTCATTTTTTTTTTTGCAAATTAATCCGTGAATTCAAAAACTCATAGTTCAACCATACAAGTGTCAATCAAACTGCAATATAATGCCCAGGGTTCGAACCTTAAACTTTAAACACTATGCACATGTTATATAACCATCTCGGCTAACAGATATATTTGTTTACTTAACAAACGCAATGACCTTGTTTCTTCGGAGCTTGCGTAATGAAGAAGGTGGGGTGATCCTTCAACAAGGTCAGCTCCTCAAGAACAGGACACCCTGAGAGTACTTTCTCCAGATGCACACGCCATTTAACTTCTTCAAGATGCATGAATTTAAGACAAGGCATGTAAACAAAACCAGGATCCCTAAGACCAGAAGACGTGAGCTTCAAGTAAACCAATTTCTTGCTCGTGTAGAGATTCATAGGCATGAACTCGACACAAGGTAAGGTAACAGAATTAGTGTAATCATCTATATAATCAGTACTGCTCTCAACATCTAGATGTTGTGTTCCATGGCTAATCACTGTACCGAGACGTTCCATGTCTAATCACTGTACCGAGACGTTCCATGAACCCATCTATCATCATGTCTCTGCACTTAACCTTGACTTTTAAGAGACTTAACTCAGGGCTAAAATTGAGTAGATTGTCAAGGAAGGTGAAGAGCACTTGGTTGTCATGGTAAGGAACAACAGAGGAGTGTAAGTCAAAGTCGAGACAGGGAACACTTAGCCACACATTCTCCCATCTTTTGGACAAAACACTTGTCTGCACCGATTGATTTGTCGGAAGGTATGAGAGTATTTGAGTAAGCAAAGATTCCGGCAATTCGCTGATTCTATCGAGCCCAGACATCACGAAACGAAACCCTAACAGCATTAACAAACAACATATAAAAGAGAGTTCTTTGATGGAATCATAGGAGTATGGATTCTCTAATCAATCACACAACGAAAGACTCGATGGATGTAGTATATGGGTTTCTGAAGAACTCACTGTGGATTGGGTTTGAGTCGCCGGCGGGAGTGATCGAAAGCTGACAACTTTTTGTCTGAAAACTAAACTGATTGTTTAGAATTTATATGTTCCTAAGCCAAGTTACGAAAAAAAAAAATTATATGTTCCTGTTCCATGAGAGCGTTTCAAAAATAAAGGCCGTCTTTATTTTCTATTAATAAATATTATATTTCTTTTATTTTTTTTGTCAGCTAATAAGTATGCCATTGGAAAAAATGATTTGTAAATAATCGAGTATTTTCATTTTTCAGGAAAATTGCATAGTTTCAATTGCCAATATTGATTTTTATATTTGGGAGATTTGATATGTAAACAATCTTTCTAAAAATCAGTTTTTGTTAACAGTTACAAAAGCAAAATGAAAAGGAAAATATAATAACAAATTATCGGTTTACATATTGCATTCTTTATATATTAATTTAGAAACATTACAACATTATTTTGTAGCCATGTGTCACCATAAGGATGATATTCAGAATTGTTAGAGAAATAAGTTGGTTCATCTTAACTTATATTATACTTTTTATTAAACTAACTATTAAATTGATAAATAGTGTACAAAATAATATTCTTGCACTTTCCTTGAATAAAAGCTATGGAATTATCTAATATGATTAACATATATATGACAATTAATGATTATGAATAATAAATATTTGATAACAATTTTTGTATCTTAGCTCTTTTTGTTTAACTTTATATTATTAAAAGATATTAAACAACCACATTAACCATATAATTAAAAATTCAATATTTTATTATAAGTTATATTTTGAATTTTTAAAACGACTATAAATTACTAAAAACGTTAAATGTCTCACACTAAAATTTTGTGATCAATGGCTTAACTTTTTTTGTAATAACAAGATACAAATTATCATAAATCGTATAAATATGAAGTCTCATTTACTAGACATTCATATTATATACTAATATAGTTTAAAATTAAACTATATAACATAGAAAAATACTGAAATATGATAAAACTGATAAATAGTGTACAAAAGAATATTTTCGCACTTTACTTAAATAAAAGCTACAGAATTGTCTAATATGATTAACGTATATATGACAATTAATGATTATGAATAATAAATATTTGATAACATTTTTTGTATCTTAGCTCCTTTTTTTGTTTAATTTTATATTATTAAGAGATATTAAACCACCACATTAACCATATAACAAAAAAAAATAAAATAAAAATTTATATGCTATATTTTGAATATTTAAAACGACTATAAATTACTAAAAACGTTAAATATCTCACATTTTGTGATCAATGTTTTAATGTTTTTGGTAATAACAAGATAAAAATTATCATAAATCGTATGAATATGAAGTCTCATTTACTAGACATTTATATTATATATTAATATAGTTTAAAATTAAACTATATAACATAGAAAAATACTGAAATATGATAAAACTGATAAATAGTGTACAAAAGAATATTTTCGCACTTTACTTAAATAAAAGCTACAGAATTGTCTAATATGATTAACGTATATATGACAATTAATGATTATGAATAATAAATATTTGATAACATTTTTTGTATCTTAGCTCCTTTTTTTGTTTAATTTTATATTATTAAGAGATATTAAACCACCACATTAACCATATAACAAAAAAAAATAAAATAAAAATTTATATGCTATATTTTGAATATTTAAAACGACTATAAATTACTAAAAACGTTAAATATCTCACATTTTGTGATCAATGTTTTAATGTTTTTGGTAATAACAAGATAAAAATTATCATAAATCGTATGAATATGAAGTCTCATTTACTAGACATTTATATTATATATTAATATAGTTTAAAATTAAACTATATAACATAGAAAAATACTTAAATATGATAATTTCTAAATTTGTATTGAAAAAGTATTAAAACCTTAATATTTTAATTTTGAAATTTGCGTTCAAAAAATCGTCCATTAGAAATTTTGTGTTTATTATATGAGTATGAATTATTAATAATAAATATTTATATTAAAATATATTATATCTTTATGTCCATGTCATTTGAAATTTAGTTATATACCATATAAAATAAATAAAATGGTTGTTTTGATTTATTTACCAAAAAAGCATCGTAAATAAACAAGATGTATTGTTTTGATTTATGTGATTACTATAATTTAGTTATATACATAATACATAAATGAATACAAATAAATAATAATATATAAAAATTATTTACAATATAATATTTATCGTGCGCAATTCTTAAGCTAGTTTAATAATAAGGAAGCTGCACTATACAAGCTACATCCCTTTGTACATGAGAAAACCAATTACAATGGTCCATTATTCACGTCGTTGACAGAGGTCGACGAGCTACAAAGGTCCTCCACTACACGAAACAGATATTTTAGTATCTATGTACGTTTGAAGTGGTTCAGAGATTCTATGTTCATGATGTATTTCAAAGAAAAATGTATTTTATATTTTATACTACAGTTTGCACTACAATTTTGGACCTTTTGGTTATAAAAAAAAAAGTAAAAGAAATTTAGATCCATTCATCTATTACCAAAATCCATTAGTATTTATTACATATATCATTTTTAATCGAATTTTTTGGATTCCTTTAGAAACTTTTACACAACATGGACTCACGGATGACACGAGTCCTGCAGCTTTTAGTATGTAAACGAATAATGGTGAAAAATGTAACGATTCCGTCAACTTAGCTAAAAACTAGACGTTGCAACAATTACCACCCATCCATGTTAATCTAAAACGCATTATAAATTCCAATGAGGCATAGCGTAGTTTCCACTACATTCAAAATATTATACCTACAAAATTTATCAAAGAACAGAAGCGTTAATTTGGAGATGAAGCAAGTCTCTTCCAAGCTTGTATTGATGGTTTCTCATATTGTCAGTGTCTTCCGTAAGTAAACTAAGTATATGTCAACTATAGTTTCATCCTTTTGAGCAAAAGCATATGTCAACTATAGTTTAATACTGTCTTCCAAGAATATTTCTAAAGTTTTTATTTCGATGGACTTTCCATGGTCTCGACCGCCAATAACCTGTTTAGCACTCAGTTATTAAGAAGAATGACAATAATTAGACTAACTAATTAATGATTAAATGCAGTCAGTGGATGAAAGTACTGACTCAGTTTAGTTGGAAAGTTTTGTGTCCATTGACCGCATTTAGTTATTGTACATCCGTTTTTTTGACCTTAACGATTGTAGACCAAAACGTTCAACCTATATATTAATAACCTTACCAAAAATCACTACTTCAAATACATTATAAAAAGCTAGGAAGAATTGATTAGCTTCACAACTGATAAACACAAAAACTTCTACCCAAAAATGAAGAAAGTGTTCCTTAACATTGTTCTATTGTCTTTTCTTCTCGGTGTTGCCTTCCGTAAGTATACTACTTATCATTCATTTCATAATATGATACATGCAATCGTATATATGTTTATACATGAATATATAATTAGAATATACATAAATGATTACTCCTGTCATTATACTATTCAGATATTAATGCTTGATTTTCCTCTCTTCATGGAATTTCAAGTTTGGCTATTCTGTTACATTGATGATTTTTTATTTCAAATTATTACATTCAGTTTTGAAAAAAAAAAGAAGTTTTAGAGGCGTATTAAGGTTTATGTGAGAATTATAGTTTCCGCACAAAAAAAATGTTAGAAGTAAAAGTATATATTATTGACGTGAACCTTTTGCAAGATGACAAATGTTTTATTTTGAATGGATAAATAATTTTCATTAAAGAAAATAAAATAAAACTTAAGATTTCATTAAATAATAATATGTCATTAATATAATTTTTGATTCTTTAAAAATCATAAAATAAATGATATATCTAACAAGATCCATTATGGATGAATTAAAATTGTATAGTAATATCAATTTAAATTGATGCTATTTAAGATTAATAAATAATAGTATATTAACGTTCAATTAATAGAAAGTATCAAGTAATAGAAAAAAATCTTAAAGATTTGATTTTTAATAAAAAAATATTGTAACTATTGATTTCTCCCATATATGTATACTTATCAAATACCATAACATATTATATTTATTTTCTTTTGATTGTATAAAATTTATTGCATTATTAATATTTTATTATAATAATTAATAGTTTGATCATTTATGAATAAATATGTTCTACCCGTAAATTAATGACATTTAGAATATAATTTAATACCATTGAGATATTCTAATATATCAAATTACACTAATAACATTGAATTACTAAAAGAAAATTAATATTACAATATATAATACTATTATAATATTGGTAAGATATTTAGTGAATATTTTCTTCATCTAAACTACATTATAAAAGCTAGCTATGAAGAAAACATTAGCTTCACAATTGAGAAACACAAAAACGTCTACCCCAAAAATGAAGAAAATGTTCCTTAGCTTTGTTCTATTGTCTTTTCTTATTGGTGTTACCTTCCGTAAGTATACTCCTTATCGTTCAAGTATACTCCTTATCGTTCATTTCACAATACGATACATGCAATCGTATGTATGTTTATACACGAATATATAATTAGAATTTACATAATTAATTATTAATTTAGGCTATCAAAATCTATCTTCTAGAGGCGTTTAAGGTTTATGTCATGTGGAAATTATAGTTTTCGTATGAAAGAAAAGTTGGTAGTGAAAGTAGAGAAACTTTTATTATTAATACTTATTTTTACTAATTTTTTTAAGTTCCACTTTCCTTCTCAAACTAGATTTGACCCAAAACGTGCAAACTAGTGGTATAAACTAAACTTTATAAATCATTTCGTTTTGTTGACAAAACAACCATGTTTGGACTAACACATTATTCGTATGCATGACAAGATCTTGCAAATGGAGGCGACGTGAATCATCAAGGGCAATGTGATTCAGACCTTGAGTGTTATACCATGCGTAGTTGTCAGAGAGGTCCAGGATATTGCGATCAGAAAGACGGAAAGTGCAAGTGTCCTAAATTACAATATGTGGATACAAATGGGGCGGACGTGAATCATCAAGGGCAATGTGATTCAGACCTTGAGTGTTATACCATGCGTAGTTGTCAGAGAGGTCCAGGATATTGCGATCAGAAAGACGGAAAGTGCAAGTGTCCTAAATTACAATATGTGGATACAAATGGGGCGGACGTGAATCATCAAGGACAATGTGACTCAGATCTTGAGTGTTACACCATGCGTAGTTGTCAGAGAGGTCCAGGATATTGCGATCAGAAAGACGGAAAGTGTAAGTGTCCTAAATTACAAGCTGTGGATACAAATGGGGCGGACGTGAATCATCAAGGGCAATGTGACTCAGACCTTGAATGTTATACCATGCGTAGTTGTCAGAGAGGTCCAGGATATTGCGATCAGAAAGACGGAAAGTGTAAGTGTCCTAACTAGAGAAACAAATAAACATGACTAGAACATATATGAGTCTTATGTACCCGACTTAAACATGGGCAAATAAAATATGTATCCCAAAAATAAATAAATATATTATTAAAAGACTAATCATGTCTGTTAACTTTCAAATCATTTTTATAGTTTTTACTTTTATTGCAATTCTTGTTGTACCAAGACATTCCCTGGACATAATGGTCACACACGATTTTACTTAACACTAAAGTATTTTGTTTGTGACTTGGGTATACTAGATGAAAACAATCTAAAGACTAAATTCAATACCGTAACCACTTTTCCATTTAAACTATCAAAAATTCGAAATTCTAAATCATTAAAACCCAATTCAAACTTAAGAGAATGTAAAATCATCATTTATATAAGAGATATATCCAAGAAACTGGGATTGGGACTTTCAAAAGAGAAAAAAAGGAAAACAAGATTCGCAAGTCATGAAGAACTTGTATCAGCACCAATGGTCAAAATGAATCCAACCAGAACTAAGAAGAAGACTCATCAAATGATAACGACCTCCTTCATGGCTCGAATGATAATTTCACATCCTGTAGAACGTTTTGTGAGTTTATTAACCTTCTCCCATATTTCTGATTCCAGAACATCTCGAGGATCATAAGCTGTGGGGCTCAGAATGAGTTTCTTTAGCACTGCTGAATTTCCAAGAAAGTAACTTGTTGCTTTCATCTTCCCTTCCTCCAATTCAAGTTTTTCTTGTATCTCAACACACTCAAGAGTCGATGACACACACCGTGGCACATCTGTGAGTTCCAATCCCTCCTTCATCTCCTCTGAGTGAACAACCTTCTGCAAACACACACACACACACAAAAAGGGTCTAAGTTTTTAATAATACACATATCCATAAAACATAAAGAAAAAATGGCTTTACCAAGACTAGGTGTTTCAGATTGGGGCAATACTCAAGAAAGGCTGGCAAAAACTGCAATAAATTGCTATGGAACATTGCTTGTAAACGGGACAAGTTGTTGAACTTGGGAATCATTTCTGCTTGTGAGTAATACTCAAGGGCCTGCAACACGAATATATTTAATATACAAGTGAAAGGTATTAAATAAGTCCATGAATATATAAATATGCACCTTAACTGTTTTGGCAGAGATGATCATATGCCTAACACTCGATATCCCATTGAGAAAATCACGGATCTCATCAATGTCAAGCGTGCAATACACTCTCGACCTGCAATCCCTAACCTGCCTAAGCGGCAGCACACGGAACCTCGTCAAACTCTGAGACCTCGCACGCATAACCGTAAATTCATCATAGGCAACTGCATAATCATCATCCAGATCTCTCAACAAGGCCAGCTCCTCAAGGACAGGACACCCTGAGAGAAGCTTCTCCAGATGCACGCGCCATTTAACCTCTTCGAGATGCATGAATTTAAGACAAGGCATGAAAACAAAACCAGGATCATCAAGACCAGAAGACGTGAGCTTCAAGTAAACCAATGTCTTGCTCGTGTAGAGATTCATAGGCATGAAGTCGACACAAGGATGGTGAAAAGAGTCGTCCTCTATATCATAGGTACTACTCTCAACATCGAGATGCTGCGTCCCCCGGTTAATCATTATACCGATCCGATCCCTGAACCCGTCTATCATCGTGTCTCTGCACTTAACCTTGACTTTAAACAGCTTTGACTCAGGGCTAGACTCGAGAAGCTTGTCAATGAAGCTTAAGAAGCTTAAGAGCATTTCATCAGCATCATAAGGAATGGCAGATAAGTTTAAGTCAAGACCGGGAACGTTTAGATACAGATTCTTCCATCTTGTTGACAAAACACTTGTCTGCACCGATTGTTTTGTCGGAAGGAAAGAGAGTATTTGAGTAAGCAATGATTCCGGCAATTCGCTAATCCTATCGATCCCAGACATCACCTTAAGAGCATCAAAAAACAACATATAAAAAAGAGATCTTGATCGAATCCTAGGCGTTGAAGAGTTTCTCTAATCAATCACAATACAAATGAAAAGAAAGACTCGATGGGGGTTTCTGAGGAACTCACCGTGGATTGGGTTTGAGTCGCCGGCGGATTCTATCGGCGGGAGTGATCGAAAGCGAGAGAGAAAAGTGATAACTTTTCTTTGTCTGAAGACGGAACTGTCGAACTGATTGTTCAGAATTTATACGGAACTGATTGTTCCGGTTCCATGAGAGCGTTTTAAAAAATGAAGGCTGTCTTTATTGTCTATATATTATATATATTTCTTTTATTTTTTTGACAAAAAAAAAACAATATTTATTTTATTCGTTATATTTTCATGTTGAATGTCATTGTAAAATTCATGGAAATCGATTGTAATAGTAGAGTATTTTCAGGAAAATTGCATATTTTCCATTATCAGCATTAATTTTTATATTTAGGAGATTTTATATCTAACCAATCTTCCCAAAAATCAATTTTTGTGGCTAATTAGAAAAGCAAATGAAAAAGAAATATAATAACAAGGGATCTGTTTACAAATTGCATTTAATAAATCATAAATACTAATATTTTTAAGAATGAATATTCGATCTGATCCGGTATATGTATATATACATATATTCAAAGAATTATATATTTATATAATATAATTATTATATTTTATGTAATTTTACAATTTTTATTTATTAAATTGATTATTTTAGCTATTAGAGTGTTAAAAATATATAAATGTTTATTTTTAATAGTGATTTAAACATTGTAATAAGGTTTTATTATTTTAAAATTTTATTTGTTTCTGTTGTTTTTAAATTTTTATTTCTTATACACGAATCGAATCATATATCTAATTAAAATATATTTTTTATGGACATTCGAGCACAGAAAATTCGGGATAAATGTGAATCAAATCGAATTGTATAATTAATTTATTCGGACAGATCAGATCACAAAATCCTTTAAAACTCTTAATATTCGATTCATGTCCACTCCTACCTGGTAGCTAGACAACTCCTATGATGAAGCATTCTTTTCAGCTGACATGTTCCGGCTGCAGCAGCAGCCATACCTGAATCGTGAATTAACCTAACCACATTCAGGAATGACAGAACCAAACTCAAAAAAAAAAAAATTGCCATCTCAATATAAAGAGTAAAAGACTTCTCAATGTAGAAAACACATTTTCTCTCGACTTCTTCTTTCTTTCACTCTGTTTTTTCTCTACAATAGCATGTTTAACTTGTAGTATTTTATACCATTTTCAGGAATTTATATTTTATAGTTCATATAAAGTATTTTCTTATCGATAAATGATTCAGATGAAAAGAATTAAAATCGAGAAAATTTGATATTTAAAAGTATAAAACATGTAAAACCAAATTTAAGAGGCAATATCATCATTATCAAAACATCCAAGAAACTGAGATTGGGACTTTTGGAAGAAAAAAAGAAGAAGATTCGCAGTCATACTGACGATGGTCAATGGAATCCAACCAGAACTAAGAAGAAGACTCATCAAGTGATAACAACCTCCTCCTTCATGGCTCGAATGATAATTTCACATCCTGTGGAACGTTTTGTGAGTTTATTAACCTTCTCCCATATCTCTGATTCCACAACATTTCGAGGATCATAAGCTGTGGGACTCAGGATGAGTTTCTTCAGCACTGCCGAGTTTGCAAGAAAGTAACTGGTTGCTTTCATCTTCCCTTCCCCCAATTCAAGTTTCTCTTGTATCTCAACACACTCTAGAGTCGATGAGACACACCGTGGCACATCTGTGAGTTCCAATCCCTCCTCCATCTCCTCTGAATGAACAATCTTCTTCAAACACAAAAAGGCTAAGTTTTCAATAATACACATATCCATAAAACATAAAGAAAAAGTGTTTTACCAAGACTAGGTGTTTGAGATTGGGGCAACACTCAAGAAAGGCTGGAAGAAACTGCAATAACTTGCCATGGAACACTACTTGTAAACGGGATAAGTTGTTGAACTTGGGGATGATTCCTGCTTTTGAGTAATGTTCAAAGGCATGCACTGTCATCCCAAAGATGATCATATCTCTTACACTCAATATCCCATTGAGAAACTCGCGGATCTCGTTGCTCTTTGATACGTTCCATGTATTAAAAAGCACGCCAACCTTGACAAAAAAACTTGATATCGAGCTCAACCACCAACAGAGAACTCAGGTTCTTTACCACAATGCTATCAAACTGATCATCTCCGAGACTCATATGCTCAAGCCCCGGAGCATCAATCTCAAGCGTGCATTCCACTCTGGAATGGTAATCCCCAACCTGCCTAAGCGGCAGCACACTAAACCTCTTCAAGCTCTGAGACCTCACAAGCATAACCCCAAATTCATCATTCCCAATTGCATAATCATCATCCATATCCCTCAACAAGGTCAGCTCCTCAAGAACAGGACACCCTGAGAGAAGCTTCTCCAGATGCACACGCCATTTGACTTCTTCAGGATGCATGAATTTAAGACAAGGCATGTAAACAAAACCAGGATCCATAAGACCAGAAGAGGAGAGCTTTAAGTAAACCAATGTCCTGCTCGTGAGGAGATTCATAGGCATCATGTCAACAATAGGATAGAGAGAATTGTCGTCCTCGAAATAATAGATACTGCTCTCAACATCGAGATGTTGTGTCCCCCGGTTAATCATTGTACCGATCCGGTCCTTGAACCCATCTATCATTGTGTCTCTGCACTTAACCTTGACTGTAAACAGACTTGACTCAGGGCTAAACTCGAGAAGCTTGTCAATGAAGGTTAAGAACACTTCGTCAGCATCATAACGAATAAAAGAGCAGTTTAAGTCAAGACCAGGAACACTTAGATACAGATTCTTCCATCTTGTCGACAAAACACTTGTCTGGACCGATTGATTTGTCGGAAGGTATGAGAGTATTTGAGTTAACAGTGACTCCGGCAACTCGCTGATCCTATCTCGCCCAGACATCACGAAAGAAGACCCTAACAGTATAATAATTAAAAAAAAAAGAGATCTTGATCGAATCCTAGGCGTTGAGTTTTTCTAATCAATCACAAAACTTAAAGACTACAAATGAAACGAAAGTGATCTAAAGTTTCTGAAGAACTCACCGTGGATTGGATTTGCGTCACCGGCGGGAGTGATCTAAAGTGAGAGAGAAAAGTGGTAACCTTTTTGTCTGAAACGGTACCGATATCGTTTAGTACTTGTACGTTTGAAGCAGTTACGGTTCCATCTTCAAAAGAGCGTTTCAAAAGTAAAGTGTATTTATTGTATATTTATAAATATCTACTAGACTAAATAATAATCCGGCCTAATTATTAGTTTCGTTATTTTTAATAAAAACACATTAATGTACTTCTGTTTTTTCTCTACAATAGCATGTTGAACTTGTAGTATTTATACCATTTTCAAGAATTTATATTTTATAGTTCATATAAAGTATTTTTTTATCGATAAATGATTCAGATGAAAAGGATTAAAATCGAGCTGAATAAACTCAAAAAAAAATTGATATTTAAAAGTATAAAACATATAAAACCAAACTTAAGAGAATGCAAGATCATCATTATCAAAACATCCAAGAAACTGAGATTGGGACTGTTGGAAGAAAAGAAAAAAGATTCGCAGTCATACTGACAATGGTCAATGGAATCCAACCAGAACTACGAAGACTCATCAAATGACAACGACCTCCTCCATGGCTCGAATGACAATTTCACATCTTGTGGAACGTATTGTCAGTTTATTAACCTTCTCCCATATTTCTGATTCCGCAACATTTCGAGGATCATAAGCTGTTGGGCTCAGGATGAGTTTCTTCAGCACTGCCGAGTTTCCAAGAAAGTAACTGGTTGCTTTCATCTTCCCTTCTTCCAATTCAAGTTTCTCTTGTATCTCAACACACTCAAGACTCGATGAGACACACTGTGGCACATCTGCGAGTTCCAATCCCTCATCCATCTCCTCTGAATGAACAACCTTCTGCAACCAACACAAAACAAAAAAAAAAAGAGCTGGGTTTTCAAAAAACACACATCCATAAAAAAAAAAACATAAGGACAAGAGTAATGGTTTTACCAAGATTAGGTGTTTCAGATTGGGGCAACACTCAAGAAAGGCTGGCAGAAACTGCAATAACTTGCCATGGAACACTGCTTCTAAACGGGACAAGTTGTTGAACTTGGGGATAATTCCTGCTTTTGAGTAATGTTCAAAGGCATGCACTGTCATCCCAGAGATGATCATATGTCCAACACTCGATATCCCATCGAGAAACTCGCGGATCTCATTGCTCTTTGATACGTCCAAAGTATTAAAAAGCACGCCAACCTTGACAAAGAACTTGATATCAAGCTCAACCACCAACAAAGAAGACAGGTTCTTTACCACAATGCTATCAAACTGATCATCTCCGAGACTCATATGCTCTAGCCCCGGAGCATCAATCTCAAGTGTGCATTCCACTCTGGAATGGTAATCCCTTACCTGCCTAAGCGGCAGCACACTAAACCTCTTCAAGCTCTGAGACCTCACACGCATAACCATAAATTCTTCATCGGTACGTGCATAGTCATCATCATCCAAATCCCTCACCAAAGTCAGCTTCTCAAGAACAGGACACCCTGAGAGGACTTTCTCCAGATGCACACGCCATTTAATTTCTTCAAGATGCAAGAACCTAAGACAAGGCATGAAAACAAAACCAGGATCACCAAGACCAGAAGAGGAGAGCTTCAAGTAAACCAATGCCTTGCTCGTGTAGAGATTCATAGGCATGAAGTCTACACCAGGTAAGGCATGACCAAAAGAGTCCTCGTAATAACCTGTACTGCTCACAACATCAAGATGCTGTGTCCCGCGGTCAATCACTGTACCGATCCGGTCGCTGAACCCGTCTATCAACATGCCCCTGCACTGAACCTTGACTTTAAACAGACTTGACTCAGGGCTAAACTCGAGAAGCTTGTCAATGAAGCTTAAGAAGCTTAAGATCACTTCGTCGCGAATAACAGAGCAGTTTAAGTCAAGACCGGGAACGCTTAGATACACATTCTCCCATCTTTTAGACAAAACACTTGTCTGCACCGATTGTTCTGTCGGAAGGTATGAGAGTATTTGAGTTAACAATGATTCCGGCAACTCGCTGATCCTATCTCGCCCAGACATCACGAAACGAAACCCTAACAGCATCGACAAACAACAAACAGCATTACAAAAAAAAAAAAAGAGAGATCTTTGATCGAACCCTAGGCGTTGAAGAGTTTCTCTAATCAATCATAAGACTTGAGACTACAAATGAAACGAAAAGATTCGAAGGGTTTCTGAGGAACTCACCGTGGATTGGATTTGAGTCGCCGGAGGATTATATTGGCCGGAGTGATCGAAAGTGAGAGAGAAAAGTGGCAAAACAAGCGGTTACGGTTCCATCTTCAAAAGATCGTTTCGAAACTAAAGGCTTGTCTTTATTGGAGTATTGAATATTTCTTTTAGTAAAATATTCTTTTTATTATTGCCATTGGAAAATTCATGAAAATCGGTTGTAGTAATCGAGTATTTTCAGGAAAATTGCATATTCTCCGTTATAAATGTTGTGATTTTTTTTTTTTTTTTTTGTATTTTGTGAGATTTGATATCTAAACAACCTTTCCAAAATTCAGTTTTGGTTGTCAATTAGAAAAGGAAATGAAAAAGGAAAATATAATAACAAAGGATCGGTTTACAATTATTGTATTTTTGCTTCTACAATTTTGGATTTTTGGGTTATAAAAAAATTAAAAGAGATTCAGATCCATTCATTTATCACCCAAGTTACCCTCCAACTGTTTTATTACGTAAACGTATAGCTCGGCCAGTAGTGATGAACAGGTTGAGGAATCCGTTAACGTAGCTAACAAGTAGATGTTTCAAACAATTACCACCATCCATGTTAACTTTTTTTTTTTTTGATAATCCAGGTATCCGGACCTCTCACTTAATCCGACTATCCCACCGCGTCCAACCGAAACTGGCGAGAAAGGTCCTGGAGGCCAAACGAAAACCATGTTAAATCCGCTGTAGTCGGGACTCGAACTCGTGATGGCGGGCACCTCAGCCGAGGTTCCTTTACCACCAGACCACGAGGCCCGGTTTTGCATTTCATAGTTTCCACTACATTCAAAATCTTACAACCGTAAAATTGATCAAGAATCGTTATCGTGGAGAATGAAACAAGTTTCTTTCAAGCATGTGTTGCTCGTTTCTCTTCTTGTCACTATTTTCCGTAAGTAAACCAAGTATATGTCAACCATAGTTTAATACTGTTTTCCAAGAATCTTTCAAAAGTTTTATTTTGGATGGACTTTGCATATTTTCGACCGTCAATAACCTGTTTTTTTTGGTGGAGCACTCGGTTATTGAGAAGTTTCACAACAATTAGACTAACTAATTAATGAGAAGTTGAGAACATTCCCAATGATAAAAATGCAGTCAGTGAATGAAAGTATTGACTCAGTTTAGTTGGAAAGTTTCGTGTCCATTGACTGCATTTAGTTATTGTACATCCGTTTTTATTTTGACCTTGACGATGGTAGACCAAAAATTTCAACCTAATTATTAATAAGCTTACCAAAAACACTACTTGAAATACATTATAAAAAGCTAGGAAGAATAGATTAGCTTAACAATAGAAAAACACAAAAAAAAAGCTACCCAAAAATGAAGAGAGTTTTCCTTAACTTTGTCCTATTGTCTTTTCTTCTTGGTGTTGCCTTCGGTAAGTATAACTTATCGTTCATTTTCTAATTTGATACATGAAATAGTACATATGAATACACGAATTTATAACTAGAATATACAGAAATAATTACTCCTGACATTATACTATTCAGATATTAATGCTTGCTTTCCTCTCTTCATGGAATTTCAAGTTTGACTATTCAGTTAAGTTGATGATTATTTTATTTTTTGAAAGTGGTAAACATGTAATTTTTCCATTATTATATTCAATTAATATATATATATAAATAAATATATACTATGTTTTAGAAGCGTATTAAAGTTTATGTGGGAATTAGTTTCCGTACATAAAAAATGTTAGCAAGAAAAGGAGATATTGTGAACCTTTTGCAAGATGACAAATGTTTTATTTTGAATGGAGAAATAATTTTCATTAAATCAAATAAACTAAAACTTAAGATTTTCATTAAATAATTATATGTTAGTAATATTATTTTTGATTTTTTCTGATATTATAAAATAAATTATATATCTAACAAGATCCATTATGTATGCATTAAAATTGTATAGTAATATCAATTTAATCTGATACTATTTAAGATCAATAAATAATATATTAACTTTCAATTAATAGAAAATATCAAGTAATAGAAAAAACTTAAAATTTTGAAATCTTAATAAAATTATCTGTGACTATTGATTTCTTCCTTATATGTATATTTATCAAATACCAACATTTTGTATTTATTTTCTTTTGATTATATAAAATGTATTGCATTATTAATATTTTATTAAAAGTATTAATAATTTGATCATTTGTATTTATTACTATTTTATTGATTATATAAATAAATATGTTTAACTCATAAATTAGTTACATTTAGAATATAATTTAATACTATGATATATTCTTTACTTAAAAATGAATTTAGTAAAAGAATTCTAATATATCAAATTACACTAATAACATTGAATTACAAAAGAAAATTAATATTACAATATATATTAGTGAATATGTTCATCATCTAAAATACATTATAAAAGCTAGCTATGAATAATAAATTAGCTTCACAATTGAGAAACACAAAAACTTCTACCCCAGAAATGAAGAAAGTGAACCTTAACTTTGTTTTATTATCTTTTTTTTCTTGGTGTTGCCTTCCGTAAGTATACTACTTATACTACTTATTACACCAAAAAAAAAGGTATACCACTTATTGTTTTTTTTTGGTGTAAATGTTAAGTTAATTTTTTTTTTAAATCAAAAAAAAAAAGTATACTACTTATTGTTCATTACACAATATGATATATGAAATCGTATATCTGTTTATACATGAATATACATAAACTTATGCTATCGAAATCTCTGTTCTAGAGGCGTTTGAGGTTTGTCATGTGGGAATTATAGTTTTCGAATGAAAGAAAAGTGGTAGTAAAAGTAGAGACTTTTATTATTAATACTTATTTTTACTAATTTTTTCAAACGATATATTTGACCCAAAACATGAAAACTAGTGGTGTAAACTAATCTTTATAAATCATTTTGTTTTGTTGACAATCCATGTTTGGACTAACACATTATTCATATGCATGACAAGATCTTGCAAATGGAGCGGACATGAATCATTTAGGGAAATGTAAAATTGACGTTGAGTGCTATCACATACCTAGTTGTCAATAGGTCAAGGATATTGCGACAACAACGGAGTTTGTAAGTGTCCTATATTACAATGTCACGCAAACCCTGACTGCCTTGGCATGCGTTGTTTTCCCAGAGCTCCACCATATTGCAACAACGGAGTTTGTAGGTGTCCTAAATTACAAGCGGTGGAGACGAAGAAACGCACAAATGGAGTCGACCTGAATCATCTAGGGGAATGTGACACTGACCTTGAGTGCTATACTATGCCTAGTTGTAACAGAGGTAATGGTTATTGCGATCAGAAAGACGGAAAGTGTAAGTGTCCTAAATAGAGACACAAATATAAATAGAGACACAAATAAACATGAGTAGAGCATATATGAGTATTATGTTCCCGACTTGAAGCAATTTGTATCAAACTGCCCAAGTATGATATATGTATCCAAGAAGATAATAAATCTCCTATATATTATTTGTGAAACGTTACAACTTCTTTTTGTATCCACATGTCATCACTAGGATGATTCTTAGAATTGTTAGAGAAATAGGTTGGTCCATCTAATTATATAATAAACTTTTTATTAAACTAACCATAAATTCATTATTAATGTCATTTATTATTTCCTTAAATAAAGATTACGGAATTGCCTAATGTGGGTAAAGTATATATGACAATTAATGATTTTGAATAATAAAGATCTGATAAAAACAAATGTATCTTCTATCAATTTCGTTTAATTTAAAACTATTAAAATAATTTTTAAAAAAACACAATAACCTATTATAAAAATTTAGATTTTTCTGTATATTTTATATTTTGAATTTTAAAAAATGACTATAAATTACTAAAACTGTTAAAAGTCTCACATTATATTGAATAAATAAATATTTTAGTTTCAAAATTTACTTTGAATAATTTTTTTTGATAAAAGTTTTGAACTAACATTGATAAATTTTTTTAAATTATCAATTACTAAAATTATTGATCCCACAATGAAAATTTTGTTATCAGTAATTTAAAGTTTTTGCTATTAAAAATACACATGATAAAAAAAACATATGAGTAGAAAGCATCATTTTAAAAAAATAAAAAAAAAATAAAATAGACATTAATATTAAAAATATATTGTGTATGTTAATATCATTTAAATTTAATTACATATCCTACCAAATTTTTTAAAAAATGTTTGGATTAATAAAATTGATTTATACGTTCGCACCAATTTAATTATATATGTAATAGTTACTGACTTTTAATTATTTAATATATATTTATTATTTCATAATATGTAAGAATATATAATACATAAAATAATTTATATATATAATGTTTATTCCGCGCAAGGCGCGGATCTTAATCTAGTATATTATTAAAAGACTAATCATGACTGTTATCTTTAGAATCAATTTTAGTTTTTATTGCAGTTCTTGTTGTACCAATACATTCTCTAGACATAATGGTCAACACGATTTTACTTGACACTAAAGTTCTTGTCTCCTATAGTGTTGTGTTTGTGACGTTGGTTAGATTATCTGGGTTTGGGCCCGGTTTTGGGCAAAAAGAAAATCCGACCCGACGTTAAACCAGAAGAATCTTTTCAGTAGTACATTGTTTTTAGCAAAGACATTGTTAGATGGGATTAGATTCGCACTCTTCTATTTACGGCAATAAAAAACTAAGAGTTTCCTGACATAGAAGCAAGTTAAAATCCAAAAGTCAAAACAAAAGAGTACGAATCTAATTTAAATTTCTAGTGTGAATTCTACTCTAATGTCATGAAAGCTGGCCGTTGACGAGTAAAGTCTTGATAAGCGAATCTCAATACTGGATATTCTCCAAAATCTTAAACTCCTCCCATTTTTCATTTTTCTCCGATTGCTTCGATTTCGTTTTTGATTAAAAGACAAAACGGAAGTCACTGGTAATGTCCTCATTCTGCTTTGTCCGAATCCAATTACTTGAAATTCGATTCTTGTCAATTCACTAAGTGTTTCTTTTTTGAGTTTCAGAATCTTTCCCTCTTGTAGACATGAGAAACCACCAACCATCCGTTGCAGTCCTGGTGACTCTTGTAGTAGTATTATCTCTTTGTGGAGGAACAGTGGAATCTCATAAAGACCAACCTTTATCAGGAATTGCTATCCATGAAACAACATTCCATCTCAATGACAAAGCTCATGTCAAAGCCTCTCCAACACTTCTTGGATCTAATGTAATAACCATTTAGATCCTTTCATACTCTTTGATGAAAAATTCCTAAACTTCAATAATCTGGCAGGGTCAACATAGTGAATTGGTGTTGGTGGAGTTTAGCTCTCCACACCCATCAGATGAAGATTGGATTGGAGTGTTCTCTCCTGCAGATTTCAAGTATATACTATTATATTAAAACATTCCTTCTCATGAACTAGAGTTGTATGTTTTTAAACACTTTTGTTGTTCCTACAGTGTTTCCACTTGTCCAGGAGATAACAAAATGGTGAGCCCACCTAGGCTTTGTTCAGCTCCTATCAAGGTTTGTCTTCTTCTCTCATAACATTGTTTCTGCTTTTTATCATTATCTCATTATCTCTTTACAGTTTCAATATGCAAACTTTAGTAATCCAAGATACAACACTACTGGAACCGGTTCCTTAAAGCTTCAAATCATCAACCAGAGATCAGATTTTTCATTTGCGCTCTTCTCTGGCGGCTTGCTGAATGTAAACACTCATCCACTTACAATTTTCTCTAGTTTTAAAGTTTTTTTGAAGCTAACCCTTTACTTGGTATTGTGTTAGCCCAAGCTTGTGGCAGTCTCAAACAAAGTAGCCTTTGAGAATCCAAATGCACCAGTTTACCCTCGCTTAGCGCTAGGCAAAGAATGGGATGAAGTAAGATCCTCTAAAACCCTTTTTGATTGCTCAATGTTCACTTAAAAGAAGTTGAAATGAGTTTTGTCTTTTAACAGATGACAGTGACATGGACTAGTGGTTATGGACTCAAGATAGCTGAACCTGTTGTCGAGTGGGGGGTTAAAGGAGAACGTAAACTCTCACCCGCTGGAACATTGACCTTTGCGCGCAACACCATGTGCGGTGCACCTGCAAGAACCGTGGGATGGCGTGATCCTGGTTACATACACACAGCTTTTCTCAAAGAGCTGTGGCCTAATGCCAAGTATACTTATAGAGTTGGGCATAGATTGTCCAATGATGCATTTGTGTGGAGTAAAGTGTATCAGTTCAAATCCTCTCCATTTCCAGGACAAAACTCTCTCCAACAAGTTGTAATCTTTGGAGACATGGGAAAGGTTTGGTACTTTGGTCTAAAAAACCATATAAGATTGTTTTATTGTTATGGTAGCCTGAATACCACTTTTGTTGCAGGCTGAGGTTGATGGCACAAACGAGTATAATGATTTCCAACGAGCTTCTCTCAACACCACAAATCAGCTTATTAAAGATCTAAAGAAGACAGATGCAGTGTTCCACATTGGAGATATCTGTTATGCTAATGGATACCTCTCACAGTGGGATCAGTTCACAGCTCAGATTGAGCCTATTGCTTCCACTGTTCCATACATGATTGCAAGGTTTTGCAATTTTCATTACTTTCTAATTGGCTTTCTTGTAGGCATGCGGTTTCGGTTTATTCGGTTATTTCGGTTCGGGTATTTCAGTTTCTATTTATTCTTTGGCGACAATTCCACCAAAGTGAACAAAAAAAATTCGGTTCGTTTTTGGTTAATATTGGTTTTTAATTTTATTTCCGAAAAACCATTTTTTTGGTTTTTAGTTAGAATTTGGTATAATTTTCTAAAAACGAATATTTATTTGTAAAATTTGGTTATTTCGATTAAATTCGGTTATTATTTAAAAAAATTGAAATTCGAACCAAAAACCGAATCACTTTTCAAAACCCTATGGAACCGAAAGCTAAAAAATTTGGTTTGACTGGTTCAGACAAAATCCGCATGCCTACTTTCTTGTTTATGAAGTCCTGAAAATAGACTCTATACAGTGGAAACCATGAGCGTGACTGGCCAGACTCAGGATCGTTTTACCAAGGTTTAGACTCTGGAGGAGAATGTGGTGTACCAGCTGAGACAATATTCTATGTACCTGCTCAAAACAGAGCTAAGTTCTGGTACTCAAGTGACTATGGGATGTTTAGGTTCTGTGTGGCTGACACAGAACATGACTGGAGAGAAGGAACAGAGCAATACAAGTTCATCGAGCAGTGCTTAGCATCAGTAGACAGAAAAACACAGCCGTGGCTGATATTCTTAGCTCATCGCGTGCTCGGTTACTCCTCCACGTCTTTCTACGCGGAAGAAGGCTCTTTTGGAGAACCAATGGGGAGAGATAGTCTACAGAAGCTATGGCAGAAGTACAAAGTAGACATTGCAATCTACGGACATGCACATAACTACGAGAGAACATGCCCGGTTTACCAGGTAAACATACTGAACTATTTGAATAATTCTGATATTTCTGTTTATAAATAGTATTTTTAGGATATTTCGTTACGTGAAACTAAATATAACTCAATTTTTTTAAGTATATATAATATTTATTTAAAAAGTTCTAGTACTGGTTTTGGTTCGGTCTTTTTATTTCCAGAGATATAGAATCCATATAGTTACTTATAAAATTCAGTTCGGTGTCGGTTATGTACGGTTTGGTTCTTCGGTTTTGGATGGTTTGGTTCTTTGGTTTTGGATAAATGTGTGGTGTCAGACAGTTATGTACGGTTTGGTTCTTCGGTTTTGGATGGTTTGGTTTTTTGGTTTTGGATAAATGTGTCTAGGCCTATAGTGAACGGTGGTGATTCTTTAGAAAAACAGAACCTTTTAATCTTTATGTTGCTTGTTTTGTGTGTGTTAGAGTGTATGCACGAGTGATGAGAAAACCAATTACAAGGGTACATTCAATGGGACGATCCATATCGTTGCTGGAGGTGCAGGAGCTGGTCTTGCTGAGTTCTCTGATCTCCAACCGAACTGGAGTCTGGTCAGAGATTATGACTATGGATTCCTTAAACTAACAGCGGTTGATTACTCTAATCTTCTGTTTGAGTACAAGAAGAGCAGTGACGGAAGTGTCCATGATTCGTTCAAGATATCAAGAGATTATAGAGACGTCTTGGCTTGTGCTGTTGATAGTTGCCCTGCAACTACACTTGCCTCATAAACAAGAGAATCTTGTAACTCTTTGGTTACATTTGTTTCCATTGTTAAACTGTTGTAGTGATAACTCACATCAATTATAGTTACTGGCAAAATAAGAATCATTTAATCATTTAATGATTCTTGATGTTCTCAAGTATTACACATGAGAATCTTGATCTTCATCAAGGTTTGAGATTTGGCAATTCATTCTTAAAGCCAAACCAAGCAGAAGAAAATTAAAAACATAAGACAACTAGAAGATGAAACAAGAAGACAAGATCCTTTCATGTCAAAACGTTGAAGGAGAAGTATTGACGACGATATGCCGAAGAGGACGATCAACATCACCACCACCACCGTGTTTAACAAACTCAGCAGGCGTCAAGAAACTACCATGGCAAATGCACATGATCCTAACCTCCTCTCCTTTACCATACTTGTATAGAATCCCATCGACACGTCTTCCGTTTGGACCGTGACCTTTGGTGAACACACACGGCATGTCGAACAAACCGGTAGACGAAGCCGTCCCTTTGCCTTTAGCATTCTCGTTCTCATTCCCGTGGCTTTCGCTGTTATTAGATGAACATCTTGTCACGATCTTGGGGCTTATTTGGTCACCACAACTGTTTGATGAACCTACAAGACATCAAACATAAAGTCTCAACACCAAAGCAATGTTACGACTAATCTTGAAAACCTACCTTGTTGATGATTCTTGTTGTCCAGCTCCGACAAGCTCGACGAGCTACCTCCTCCTCCATGGGAATCAACACACACTTGTCTAGGAGAAACCAAATGTCTCTGTAGAAACCCGCTTTTACTAGCGTTGACCCATCTCTCAGACTCAAACGACGCCGTTTGGGAGCTCTGTTTCTCGCATCTCCTCCTCTTGGCTTCCATTCTCCTAAGCGATTGCATCTCTTTCCTCTTCCTCCATTCCTCCTCCATCTCCGCCGGCAGCGACGTCGTTCTCGCTAAACCCACCGTGTAATTCTCCGGCTCGACCGCCTCCTTGTCAGCTACGATAGAGCTCTCAAACGGCATAGTGCTCAAAACAGAAGAAGATCGTTTAAGCTTCCTCGGAGCCTTGTCTACTCCGAACCGACCTCCTAAGGACAAACCAAGATTCAGCTCAACCGCTGTCTCATCTTCGCAGTCGGAAGTTTCATCTCTTCCGTCAACGTTTTCAGACATGAAGCCTCGTAACAGATCTCTCGGGAACTTGTTCATGTCAAGAGAAAGATTTGTTCCTCTGTTCCATTCCCTTGCTTCTTCCCCCATTAGATTACAAAACAACACAACACAAAGCAAATAAATAATAAAGTTTTTTTTTTCGTTTTATTTCTCAGATGATGAAGGAATGAAGAACTTAACAGAGACGGTGAAGAAGATGAAAAGCTTTATTTTGAAATTGACTAGAAGAAAAAAACCCTTTCGGACATTAGAGAAAATGAGAAAGAGAGACGGACGACAACCCCCTTGACTGAGAGGAGGCAAGTGGCCGCCGAGTGAACTGTCTCAACGACACGTGGCCGGTGGATTACGTCGGCGTTCCATAATGCTGCTTCAAGAAACGTGTCTTAAAGCAACTGAGTTCGCCAGTGTCGCGACACGTGTCCGCCAGTTAAAAAAGATCCGTCTTCTCTTTTGTCTTTATGGCTATAACATAAAGTTAATGAACTTAAGAAATATTACAGATTAATTAACACAAATTCAACTTGATTCCATATCTTAAAACAAGATTATTATTTATTGCCGATGATAATAATAGAATTTTAAAATGAGATTTTGTCTGCTAAAAAATTAATCAAAATTGCCTTAAACTTTTTGATTATGAAGGAATGATTAGAAAAAAAAAACATAGTATAATTGAAACATTGATAATTCTAGCGACTCGACAACGTCACTCACGTGGGACGGTCTGTAGGTCCCATGAGGAAGCAAGTTGATTGTGAAAAAGTGACGGAGAATAACACTTCCATTGTTTATAAGTAATTTAACTACTATAAAAAGGTGAAATCAATAATTTAGTAAACTAGAAGACTAATTGTAAAGTATTAAGCTAAAAAGTTTGATTATTGACTAATCTTTTGATGGAGAAGTGATTAATAACATAATAAGGTGATTAAGTCAAAAATGTCTTGAGAGTTTCAGTTTACTGAATCAGTGATAGTTAGCTGCTGGAGAATGAAATCTTATAAATTGAAAAAGAAGATTTGTAGAATCTTTTGGTGTGTCACTTTATTGAGTCAAGTGGGGACTGAAGGAGAAGATCTTTAGACATTAACCATATAAACCAAAAATGTCGCGTGTCATTCACCTGTTGGTTTGTGTCATTATAATGCAACTGAAGAAACTACTACATGATACGAGTGAAGAAGACCCCTTATCCACTTACCCATATCCAAGCCCATAAGGTTAAAGGCTTTGCCCATTTTTGTTTTTAAACTTTAGATTATTTTTTTTTTTTTGAACAAAAAAACTTTAGATTTTATAAATTGCATTATTTGGGGGTAATTTAAAAATGTTTATTGATTTGAGCCTACAGTTGTGCAACAGAACATCAGAAGAAAAAAATCTAGTATTACAATCAAATGATGAGTTCATGGATGTTTGAAACATACCTGGAGGACTAGTTTAAAAGTGTCAGCAGATCGAATGTCACAAACCTGATAACAGTTTCCCTTTAACTGTAAAATACTATAAAAAAATTGAGTATGTTCATATATAACACATAAATGAGGATACGTCTTAGAGATACATTTAATAACAGAACTCACCCTGTAACTTCTAACTTGGATAGCATCTTTCTTAATGGCACCAAAACCTTTGAATGTTTCATTTAGCTGCTCTGGTGTCATTCCAATCTACACGACATGCATTAATTCACAAATCTCAGTGTGTCTTACAGCTTAACTATCAAGAGTTGATTGCATAACTTAAATTTATTGAAATGAGTCCAAGAGAAGCAGAGAGTCAAAGTCAATACCTTGGAAGGATGGTAAGAGAAGCACAGAGTCAAAATCTCAGATCAGAGTGAGAAAAGGACACACACGAGTGATGACCATACAAGTGGCTCTTCTAGGGTTTTACTTTAGAAATCTCCGACGAGATTTGAGATTCTTGTAGGCCTTTTCTACAGTTATTTTTCTATATTGCTTGAAATGTTTTTGAGTACGTAATAGAAAATTGTGGCTAAGAATTCAAAATGTAGTTATTTATAAAATCAAAACGAGTTAAAAAAAGGGGAAGCCTAATTACAAAATGGGTAGAAGACCTCTATAAGCCCCCGGCGAGGATCAAACTCGCGGCCTTTTGCTTACGAAGCGAACGCAATACCACTATGCTACGGAGGCTTTTGGCACACACGATCATTTGTAATTAATTTATAAACTATGATTAAAACAAAGATGATTTATCGCTAATTTGAGTATTGTATTCAGTGACAAAAAAAATGTTTAAAAAAAAAACCAGTGACAAAAAAGGAGAGTATTATATTCAAATACATTATGTGCATCTACAGTTAAATAATGTCTCTGCATATTATACATTTCTTTGCTTTTATAAATATCTCAACATTTTTTTTTTCAGATCTCAAAATATTGAGGCACACATTTAAAATTTGTAACTAAAAGTGGACAGTTGGTTAATGTTTATTTAAAAAAAAAAAAAATGGACAGTGTGGTTTTTTATAAAGACGATAAAAGCGAACATACGTCAAAAAAGTATAGAAATACAAATCAATTCAAAAGAGAGTGAAATTTATGTTTCATTTCTATAAACTTTTTACATATGTCAAATGCAGATTGTGTTTTTCCTCCACAAAACGTCAAATGTGTTGATGTTTTATTATATTGTTTAACCTCTTTTCTCTTTTTACAATAATTTTACATATCTTTCTTCCAATTGCATTTGATTTTTCCTATATTTTTTCGAGTTGTTAATTTGTAAGGTAATTAAATCAAAATTTTCAAGATAATGTTGCTAATAATTATTTTAATCCAAAATTTTAAACTACACTATAAATAGCAATGATTACTAGCTTAACTACATTATCTTAAAACTTGATGATATTAATCAATCGTAAAGTTGAGATCGAAGTTGTCATACGTCTGAGAGATCTAAATGAATAAAGTTTCTTTCTAACTCGTGCTATTGTTTTTCAGTTCTTCTTACCTTCTTCCCTAAATATATCTACATTGCATTTCCTATATAGTTTGATATATAATACACGTGAATGCCGTACGTTTTTATATACCTGATTTCTTTCAATTGAAAAACGTAAAAGAGGTATTATGCATTACTTTTATGGGAAATGGAAAATAGTCTCGTTAAAATTGTAGCCACATTTAACCAGCGGCATTGGGCTAGTGGTACTTGAGGGGAAAACCCCCAATACGGTACCCGCAGTTCGAGTCCCGCTAGCCACTCGGACTAGGGTTAAATCCCAAGAATACGTGGAGTGCCGTGGGCCTCGCGGGAATAGTCGGTTGACCACGGTCGCCGAAAACCCGCGGTTACCAAAAA